>NW_015650693.1:42924-50508 GCF_001515625.1 Sinocyclocheilus rhinocerous | reverse complement strand
GGCTTTCACCGTGGACGAAGCGGAGTCCAGCCCGGGGTCGTCACATGTGGTTGTCGCAAGCCCGCCAGACGCTCCTTCGTCGAATCTGCCGGCCGCTCCGTTCGCAAGCTCACCGGCCTCCGCTCACTCAAGGATCAGCTTTTCACAGTGTGACGCTGTTTCATTGTGAAAGCGAAACTACTTTGTTTGGTCTTCCAAAAGAGGACACGGCTAGAAATCAGTGGTTAAGTTGTATTTACAACACTGCACCTCGCTTTTCAGAACGATGAGCTTTGTTAAAATCGACGTGTTTCAGAAAGGCGGGGCATGGAGGAGAAACAATAATGTACAGTATGTGGAAAATAATGTGTTTCTTGAACCTTACACATTTCATTACACCAAATACACAAAATAATGTTCTTTTTAGCATCATCATATGACCCCTTTAAACACTGACTAAAGCGCTTTAGTAGCTTTCTGTTGATTCACTAGTTTCAATTAACTTCAAAATTAATTCTCAAACCACTTCTCTATTTTGGCACTAAGAAAAAGTACAAAGCTGTGTATTAATGGAACATGTCATATGAAAATGTTAACGATTGATTTTCCTAAGTGTTTAGAGTGTTTCTTGAAATAGCAAGTCAAATCTGTCTCAAATGGTTTTCAAATGGTCACTGTAAAACCACTGATTGATACGACTGTCAATTGAGGACAAAGCCAAAAAAAAAGTACTTTTTAGCTTTTCAGTACCAAACTATTTTATTTATATTATTAGTGGGATAAGATCATTGTGAAATCAGACTACAGTTACCTTTTTATTGATTACATGATTACATATTATCATTATTACATATTATTAAGACTCATAGTTTTGTGGAGATTCACACACAGACCAGTCACTAGTCAGATGGCTATAATTACACAGAGAATTGAGAGGCCACACAGCATTTGACCACTGGATTTACAAAAATCATTTCAGTTTTAAGAAGTGTTTTCTCAACATTGCATCACTACTGACGAACACATTAATTTTTATTTGAATTATATCACTCAGTGGGTTATTTAACCATGCATTACTGTCTTTGAAAGTTTTTTGTCTTAAAATGAGTTTATATATTATACATTTACAACAGTAGGTTTTTACTCCACTATAAAACTGCAAGAGCTAACAGGGCTAAAAAAAAAAAAAGGACATTTTAACTTACCAACAAGACGCCAGAAGCACAAACCAAACAAAACAAACCCATGAAGCATTTCTATCAGCAGTTTGCTGTGCTGTCTGAGAGAACATCACTCGAAATGTGACCAGGTGTGAATCCTCCCCTATTTTACACCCTCCCCGTGGTGTGCAGACGCATTAACTGTGCATTTGCATTTGTTCTACTTAGCCGACATATTAAACCATTGGTAGAAAGTATGTCTTCTCTTTATTATTTAAGACAGCCAATCATGTTAAGGGTGCTGCTGATATTAAAATAAGCAAAACTTCTCAATATCTTACTTTACTAGTGTGCAAACTGCAACCTACTAAAGTAAGAGTAAAGATTTCTTGTAATGGTTAATTTGTTTCTCTATTAAATATTAAATAATCATTGGCAAATAGATACCTAATTGTAAGTAGCATTAAATAGCATTGATAGACTCTGATAGTGTACTTTATCTATATTACTTTATCTAGTTTATCTATATTAACAGGAAAAAGTATGTGGTTCATGTTACAAGGACAGGAAGAAGCCATTCAACCACATGCAACATCACAAACACAAGCTATTCCGTCCACTCAACAAAACAAAACCACCTTTAGATAAAAAGAAGTCAGATCCATTGCAGGTTTCAGTTTGTCTCAGAAGCTGGTCACAGTTCAATTAAACACACACACACACACACACGCTTGATCTGCTGCAGATCTTCTCTTGATCTGCTGCAACCCAATAGAATGTGATAATGAAAATTAAACCAGCTAGCAATAATATTTTGGTTCTTATTATAAAGATTTTCAAAATTAGACCATCATTTTTAGAAGAACATGTCAGGTTGATTTGGGGGTAAATCTGATTTCAGTTTGACCTACCCATAAGAAGTCATATCACCACTGTTTCCCACAAGTGGTCATCAGGTGGAACGGCAAGACACCTCCAGGACACACAAAACAAATGTTGCGTTTTTCTACGTTGAAGTCAACACGTGTGATGTAAAGTGAAATACTTTATTTTATTAAAACAGCTATTTTAGCTCAAGATCACGTGATTACATGTAGTTGGGAAAGTCATTTGGAAAAGATAAATAGTAGAGCTTCAAACAGTGAAAGCTAATGTTTTTGTTTGCATTGTTAGGTGGCGACGTGAGTCGATACCCTTCCTTCAGGATCCTACAGGACTAATAATAACTTCCTGACATTTATCGAATATTACTTCCGTTCTTCTCAACGCCAGTATACGCGTATTGCATGGCTTCTCAGCAGAGAAATAATCAGGAATATGATTCCGAAGACGAATATAATTCACAAATGAATCTCAATGGGTATAAAATATCTCTACATAGTGCTGTTAAGGTCGGTTACAACCAAAAATGTTAGTTAGAAAAGGGTGTTTTCGCTGTCAGCGCGGATTTATGATACGAGCTAAAGGCTAAACACTCGTAACATTTTACTCACTACACTCAACATCTTCATTAAATGCCACAACTCACCAAAATGAAGACCCCTGTTTTACTTCTATGCTTTTTGCTCGCAAAAGGTGAGTATTTAAAAAGCTTCGAGACTTTCGCTTTCACTTTGTAACTATTTAAACAACTTTTCTTGAGTTTAAGTGTGCATTTGTAATCAAACTATAAATATGTAAATTTACTTTCCCTGTTGAAAAAACAGCATATGCTGGTTAGGTATGTTTTGATGCTGGTTTAAGCTGGTCCTTTGCTGGTTTAAGCTGGTCCTTTGCTGGTTTATGCTGGTCCTTTGCTGGTTTATGCTGGTCCTTTGCTGGTTTAAGCTGGTCCTTTGCTGGTCTAAACTGGTCCTTTGCTGGTCTAAACTGGTCCTTTGCTGGTTTATGCTGGTCATGTGCTGGCAAAGGACCAGCATAAATCAGCAAAGGACCAGCTTAAACCAGCAGAAGGACCAGCATAAATCAGCAAAGGACCAGCTTAAACCAGCAGAAGGACCAGCATAAATCAGCAAAGGACCAGCTTAAACCAGCAGAAGGACCAGCATAAATCAGCAAAGGACCAGCTTAAACCAGCATCCCAGCGTCAAAACATACCTAACCAGCATATGCTGTTTTTTTCAACAGGGTTATTGTTGAGCGACATGCTTAGGCGTAATAGTTGCATAATTTATCTACCACAATTACACATCTGCATTAGCGTACTACCATTTCCCACAAACAACTAGCCTAATAACCTTGTGAACTTTATCTAGTCTGATTAGCTGATTTGGATTTGCTCAACGTTGTTAGTCTGAGCAACGGTTTCTGTTTGTTCTCCAGGTGTGTTTGGTGATTTTGTGATGGAGGGAGATTCTGTCACGCTACACACTGATCTTACAGATTTACAGAAATATGAACGTATACTGTGGACATTTGGACCTGACCGCACTCGTATAGCTCAAATCAACAATGTAGTCAATAAGATCTCATTATACAATGATGTTCTTGATGGGAAATTCAGAGACAGGCTGCAGCTGGATGATCGGACTGGATCTCTGACCGTCACAAACACCACAACTGAAGACTCTGGACTTTATGAACTGCAGATCATTGGTGGGATAGAGGTCCCACCAAAGAAGTTCAGTATTATTGTTTCTGGTGAGTATTTTGTAGTTGATTTCAGTGTATTGCAACATCGAACCATATTGAGAATACTGTACTAGTCACTTGAGTCAGTCAGCAGGTCAAATGCAAAATTAGCCAAGTCACAGGTTGTTACTTTGGTAACTTTTCTATCCTTCTATAATCCTATATCCTCTTGGAGACAACACCAAGCTGAATGTACAGTATCTGGTTTCTTTTGTAAAGGGTGAAATGAGACCTGAGTCACAGCCTGGTATGTGTAATTTGTGGCAAGTGACCCAGAGAGACAAAACTAGTGGAAATTTACATAGGTGGTGTTTAGGACTTTTACAATTGCATTTTTACTTTTTAATAATAATAATAATAACAACAACATGTTTAATTTATATAGCGCCTTTCCCAAGCTCAAGGACACTTCTCAATGACATTTTTTTTAGTACTATGGTTTATTTCCTAGTCACTGAGATGGCATGGATGCTGGTAAATAGATATGTGTAAAACTCAACTGCACGATTTTGGATTGTCTGTTATTCTGATATTTCCATCTTCAGCTCGTCTGCCTGTTCCTGTCATCAGCAGAAACTCTTCACAGTGTTCTTCATCATCTTCATCATCATATTGTTCATTGGTGTGTTCAGTGGTGAATGTGGGTCATGTGACTCTCTCCTGGTACAAAGGAAACAGTTTATTGTCCAGCATCAGTGTGTCTGATCTCAGCATCAGTCTCTCTCTACCTCTGGAGGTGGAATATCAGGATAAAAACAGCTACAGCTGTGTGCTCAACAATCCCATCAGCAACCAGACTCAACATCTGGACATCAGTCAACTCTGTCAACCATGTTCAGGTACAGCAGAGCTGATATTAGTTGATGTCAGTGCTGATATAAACTGATTTGTTCAGTTCTCAAATTTTTCAACTTGCACTACTATTTTATAGTGGATGCATCAAGTTTAATCCCAGAAGATGGCTTACCCTTAAGTCACATGGTGCTGATCTGCGTTAGTGTTGTAGTTACTGTACTAGTCTTGGCTGCAGTTGGGATGCTCAGTATCTACTGGAAATACAGGAACACAAATCAAATGGGCAAGTTTACTTAAAGTTAATAGAGCAAGATGAGCTTTATTGTGCAAGCATGTAGTTTTAACCACATTTATGTAATTGATTTACTTAATTGTTTAAGTCTGTGGTTTGTGTTTAAACAGGCCAGACCCCTAAACAAGAATACACTGAGATGAACAATGGTAAGACACTGTATTACTGCATCCAGTAGCGATATGGCAAAAATATCATATCATATTCGTGCTGGTTTTTTTAAAGACTATTTTGTAGTAAAAACTAGTTGGCCCTACTAGCCTTACTAATATAAGTAAAAACTTCTCAAGCTTATTTAAAACACATAAACAGTCAGAACAAAGATACAAATTACAAGCAATTGAACAAATAAACACAATTGAATGTTACAAATAAAATAAACAGCAATTTAAATTCTAATCATCTAAAAATTCTAATGTAAAATACAGTACCGTATTAATGAAATATACATTGATTTTTAATCAAGCTAAAAAAATTATTAGGAAAAAAGCAGTGAGGTTAGGCTGCTGTCACTTTAAGACCTAACTCACACAGATCTAATATACTGACGTCTGATTTTCTCCCTTCTCTGTCATCAAATGCCATTACAAAGAAACAATGCATCTGCTATAGTTATTAAAAATATACAATACTTCTACTGAATATTTACTCCCCGTCTAGGTTCTCCAGGTGACAGTTTGGCTGAGACGGATGAACTGAAGACAGTGTCAGTGAGGGTGGGAGAGACGGTCACTCTAAACACTGGTGTTACTGCAATAAAAAGTTTTGATGTGCTGCAGTGGAGGTTTGGAGAATTAAACACAGACAGCACAAACCCATTCATTGTCTTTGCCAGGCTGAATGAACAAAGCAATTTCGATGGTACTGGTCATTATGAGACATTCAAAATCTATTTTCTACACAAACATTGACTATACCTAAATTATAAACAATGCATATATATATAAAAAATACACATTCCTTTTGTAACCATTTTCAAAAAAGGAAGAAAAAAAAAAACAGGTACAAAAAAGATAGAGATGATTGTTTTAATAGTGAATCAGTGTAGGGCTGAAGTTGATGTATGAGTTTGTCTTTTCTGATCAGATTTTCTGGATGTGATTTCAAAACCCAAAACAACAACAGTAGCCACACCCACCAGAGCAGAGATGACCAATTGGATCACAGCTTTAGTAGTGTCACAACAGCAGACACATTCTGAGTCTGAGGGGATAAAAGAACAATAAACATACAAAATGACTGATAATATGCTGCTGACTTACATAAATAAACACTAATGTTACCTGAATGTATCTGACCGAGTTCACCAATGTCCAGATGTGTGGTCTGGTTGCTGATGGGATTGTTAAGCACACAGCTGTAGCTGTTTTTCTCCTGATATTCCACCTCCAGATGTAAAGAGACGCTGCTGCTGAGATCACACACACTGATGCTGGACAATAAACTGTTTCCTTTGTACCAGGAGAGAGTCACATGACTTACATTCCCCACTGAACACACCAATGAACAATATTTTTATAAAACGTCTCTACTTTTTGAGCCTTTAAAGTGGAAAATGTTTGAAATGAACACTGCATACTGTTAACCTGTGAAAAGTATCATAACAAAGCGTTTCTATTTACATTAACTTTTTTTTTTTTTTGGTTTTGGTTATTTTACTGTTGATGGAACATGTTGCTATTAACTGTGATCTTGCCTGTTGTGCAGATATTCCTGTTATATACATTGCATGTATGTTACATTGGTGTCAATTTGACAGTTTTGATCAGTGTTAATGAACAAAACAACATTTTTGAACGTTTTCCTCCTTCTAGTGGACAATCTAAAGGATGTGTGCTCGTAAACAGTTTTATAATGTAAGTGAAACGCTGCAATTTTGGTCTGAATGTCATTTCAGCCTCAAGGACAAAATATGTAGTAATAATAATAATACACTTTTTCTTTTAAAGTAAGTGTTCTGTAAATTGTGGGTAAACCTCTGACCATTACATATAATGCAAACACAGATTTGCTGTAAAATCTGTACATTTTAACTGTACATGGTAAGGTACCTTACAGTACAGTTAGCTTATTAATAGGATTTTACTGATTTATTTATACTGAAGAGATGAAATTTGACAAAAAAAAATTGTTGACCTTGAACTTTGACCTAGAGGTGGCACTTACTTTCTAACACAATAATTTACTGTGTGCTCGCACCACCTTCAATAAAACATTCTGACATTTAGTTTTGGCATTTTGACACATTTGACATACTGGTGTGGGAGGGGTCCGTGTACGTATTGATACCCCGATAGCACACGTACATCACCGAGATGTCTATTTGACATTTACAACTGCAAGATGCATTTATTTGAGTGTTTGCGCATCTGCAATACGTCTATAGGGCGTTTCCTATTTGTACCAGGAGAGAGTCACATGACCCACATTCACCACTGAACACACCAATGAACAATATGATGATGATGATGGTAATGAAGAACAACAGTCTCTGCTAATGACAGGAACAGGCAGACGAGCTACAAAAGATTAGAAACATTTACATTACATTAAAAAAAGATGAATAATGGCTTTATTCCAAATTGTAGATTTGAATGTTGTAAGGAAGTATCCATGAGCTGTTCATGAACACCTCGCTATTAAAGGAATAGTTCACCCCCCCCCCAAAAAAAATTGATGTAGATGAGTTTGTTTCTTCATGGAAACAGATTTGGAGAAATTTAGCAT
>NW_015650693.1:36731-42908 GCF_001515625.1 Sinocyclocheilus rhinocerous | reverse complement strand
GACAAAATATGTAATAATAATAATAATAATAAACTTTTTCTTTTAAAGTAAGTGTTCTGTAAATTGTGGGTAAACCTCTGACCATTATATACAATGCAAACACAGATTTGCTGTAAAATCTGTAAATTTTAACTGTACATGGTAAGGTACCTTACAGTACAGTTAGCTTATTAATAGGATTTTACTGATTTATTTATACTGAAGAGATGAAATTTGACAAAAAAAAATTGTTGACCTTGAACTTCAGCCATGGATGGGTGCCGTGATAATGAGAGTCCAAACACAGCTGATAAAAAAAAAAAATTCATAAGTAGTCCACATTAATTCCAGTCCATCAATTAACATATTGTAGTGAAAAACTGTGTTTGTAAAAAACAAATCCATCATTAGGACTTTTTAACTTTAAACCATTGCTTCTGGCCACAATATAAGTCCATAATCCATAATAACACTCATTCTGACGGCACCCATTCACTGCTGAGAATCCACTGGTGAGCAAGTGATGGATTGCTTAATTTTTCCAAATCTGTTCCCATGAAGAAACAACCTCATAAATGACGTGAGGGTCAGTAAATGTTTCACAGATGTTCATTTTTGGGTGAACTATTCCTTTAAATGACTACAATGTAATTGATATTTATAATATTTGTAAGTTATATGTACTGTTATAATTTATAGTTTATGTTGAGCAGATGCTTATGTGACAACAGAGAAATATATAAATTAGTGCCAAATACAAATAAAGTCAGCTGGATTTGTGTGTCGAGTCTGTAGTTCTTAACCCACCATAAACAGTGACATTGAATGTTTTCCTTATCATCTTATTTCCAATGATCTGTGTTTTATAAATTCCAGAGTGGTCGGTTCTGATGTTCCTGACAGTGAGAGATCCA
This sequence comes from Sinocyclocheilus rhinocerous, assembly GCF_001515625.1. NCBI lineage: Eukaryota > Metazoa > Chordata > Actinopteri > Cypriniformes > Cyprinidae > Sinocyclocheilus > Sinocyclocheilus rhinocerous. Next base: position 42,015 of record NW_015650693.1, on the reverse strand, counting down.
GTCTGGGGGTCCAAATGCAATCTGTCTTTGAATCCTTTGGTACTTTCAGACACTGAGATGATCTGGGCTGATCTGTTGACTTCAGCCATGGGAGAGTCTTCGTCTCCGAATCTCCACAGAATCAGATCATCTTTTTTTATTTCAGTATCAGTCTGTAGGGTGACAGAATCTCCCTCCATCACTGACACTGACTTCATTTCTTCTGTCTCAACACCAAACGCACCTGACGAACAAACAGCGATGGTTATTTAGTTATTCAGAACTCATACAGTAAGTAACTTCCTATTGGTTCAGCCTTTTAAATTGTTTAATTATCCAATTGGTAAATCATTTAAATTTTTTATTGTTTTTTTACTATTAAAATAGCCACTATAATGTATAAACATGATTAGAGTTTGTGTAAACAGACATTTTGTTCGTTAGTATCTAACAATGGAAATCCTTAGCTAATTTCAACAATAGCTTTTTACTTACCAGCATGACCGAACAAAGACAAACAGAACAAAACAAACGCATGGACCATTTTTAAGTCGCTCACCCAACAGTCAATAACTCAAAACACACGCAAAGTGACCAGTCGCTGCATCTGAATCCTCCCCTGGCAGGATGTGACACCTTAGTCTGCACATACTAGCTGTGGTTGCAGTGGTTATGTTGGAGTCACAACATGTGTTTTAATATATGCAGCATGTAACTTCTTATTGGCGGAAAGCCTTCTTTAACACAGGTAGTTAATATGGTCTTGTTTGCTGTATCACATATTTTTAAAGGTGAAATGAAGTCACAGCACAATATTTGAGTGAATGTTGGGTAAATAAATCATCAAGTTTTGTTTGATGTGGAATTCAGACGATGATATTCATGTCAGCAAAAGAAAAGAAACCCTTCACTCACAAACTACATAATGCGAACTCTCTTGCACAAGTGAAGTTGTCCACCAAACAAATGAAACCACATCTTGTTCCAGTTAAATAAATGAGACCACAACAGGTTTCACTTTGACTCACAAACTGTCACACATTCAGTGAATCACATACATGTTTCTTTCTGCATGAGAAAAACATCTACTTTCTGTGGATCAATTTTAGAATGCTTAAAAAAAGACATTTAAATAAAGTACCATTTATACTATTAGCAAGCTGCATAATTAGACCTTTGGTTTTAAGACAATATGAAAATGTCATTTGAAAAGTTTGATGATTATTGTGCTGACTTGGTTTTAAATTATGCTGCTTTTAAATTTACTTTGTATCCACACACAGTAGTAGGCCTATACTTAAAATCCCCAGAATGTGTGAGAACAGAATATAACTCCCTTTTTTACTGTGGACTTCAGCAAGTATAATTATTAAAGCAAGACAAAACATGAAATGTATTTAATTTGATATACTCTCGGGTGCTCTTGATCAAGTGAATTTTTTGTGCACTGCTTGTTATATCAAGTGAGCTCGAGGAAGTCTATTGCCATTCTTGCTCTTCTGTACGCTGATCGGGCTCTCTAGCGACCCCAGCTCACACAAATACGTGACTGTTAAGCAGCTAAACTGCAACCAGGGGTGGTTTCTTCATTACCAGTGTTGCCAACTTGGCAATTGTGTTGCTAAATTTAGTAACTTTTCAGACTACTCTAGCAACTTTTTCTTCCAAAAGCAACTAGCAATAAATGTAGCTATTTTTTTTTTATTTATTTGGCAATTTGTAACAAATTTTGTACCTGCGATTGTTGATCAGTTAGTACACTGTAAGAGTAATATCTACAAAAATGGAAAAGGTAGTCATTTTCCAGGACATTATCTGTTATCCATTATCCGTTGTAAAACGCAAAATACAATGCGTAATTAAAAATACAGGTAAAAAACCTGTGGAAAAATGAATACAGAAAATTCCTTCATATTAACATAGTAACACTTCTGACATGTTGCCGGTACTCAGAGTAAAAGCGTCAGGGTCTGGGTGATTATATGATCCCATATATGATTAGAAAGGACACTATATAGGCTAAATCACACTACCCAGGCGGGATCACCTCTCATCTCGACCAATCACGTGAATGAATGCAAACGGACAATTTTGTTGCTAAATTTAGCAACTTTTCAGACTACTCTAGCAACTTTTTCTTCCAAAAGCAACTAGCAATAAATTTAGCTATTTTTTTAAATGTATTTGGCAATTTTTTACAAATTTTGTACCTGCGATTGTTGATCAGTTAGTACACTTGTAAGAAAAATATCTACAAAAATGGAAAAGGTAGTAATTTTCCGGGACATTATCTGTTATCCATTATCCGTTGTAAAACGCAAAATACAATGCGTAATTAAAAATACAGGTAAAAAACCTGTGGAAAAATGAATACAGAAAATTCCTTCATATTAACATAGTAACACTTCTGACATGTTGCCGGTACTCAGAGTAAAAGCGTCAGGGTCTGGGTGATTATATGATCCCATATATGATTAGAAAGGACACTATATAGGCTAAATCACACTACCCAGGCGGGATCACCTCTCATCTCGACCAATCACGTGACTGAATGCAAGCGGTGTGTGTGGGGCGCGAGAGCATGTCAGTGGAGGCGCGCAGAGTAGTAGAATAATAATTAATTATTGATTACTAATTTGAATCAGTACTTTATAACGAAAATAATATCTTAAAATGAAAAGAAGTAGGCTTTTGCGATCACATCTTTTTTAAACCGGTAAACTCCTGGAAAGTCCAAAGATCCAGTAAACTGCCAACAGCGCTAATGCAGAGAAAACACGGCCGATTTCATCAGCGATTGCGGATAGAATAGTGACTTACTACTTACGTCCAGATGTCAGTAAACATTATTCTTTTCAGCGTGTATTTGGCTTAAAAGCAAGAGTGTTTTATAATGAACGCTCATTATGCGGTGGTCAGAGATTTAGCTATTCTGAATGGATCTGACCTAATGTAACACTTAACAAAGACAGTCAGAGATATGACAGTATGACATATGAAAATTACATTTAACAATTGACCCCCCCCAAAAAAAATAAATAAATAAATAAATAATTAAATAAATAAATAAAAAACAAATAAAATATATACATATTTAGGGTTTAGACACACCGAGACATCTTAGACTTTACATACACTCTTAAGGAGACAAAGCATATTTGACATTATACTTAATCTCTTTATAAAATTTTCTCAATCAATGCAAGAAAAGAACCCCATATTTTCATATATAGATCAAGGCGTCCTGACACTCTAAATAGTTTTATTGTGTGTATATTTAGTGTTGTGTATTACTTCTGTCTCCTTTTTATTGTAAATTTGTTTTATGGTTATTGGCTTAATTCTACTTCTCTGTGCAGCACTTTGGTCGGCTCTGTCGTTTTTAAATGTGCTATATATATAAATAAATTAAACTGAACTGAAACCGAAACTCATTAACAACAAAATATTAACTTTATAATAATAATAAAAAAGCTTGTCTTATGAAATAACTATATAATCTAGGACTAATTATCTTGGTAGTATACAACTTGAATAATACCTTGAACTTTAACCTGCTGTGGTGGCGTTGACACACTTTCTAACACACCCATTCACTGTTTTATATCGTTTGATAGTTGAGGTGTGTGAACTGTACCGGTGTGGGAGTTTCTGGCGCTGCAGATCTGCAATGTTGTCCATGACAGATCCCGTTGGGAAGTTTCAATGAATTTACTTCCTTATTTTGATCGGATTTAGCCCACTGATTTCCCAGCATTTAAATCAAGAACATTTCGCGTTTCATTCGTATAAACGCGACCTACTGATCTGAAGTCGGTTAAATATGACAAAATCACGTGTAAAAGTGAAATTATGTTAAGAATCGTTGCTGTCACCTTGCGGTTTAGCTCGTTTAGAAACTGATTGGACGCTTTGAGACCCAGAACGGCTTGACAACTACAATGGACAACTTTTACTGATCTTTTACTCACAGAAATATGGAGGCGTTTGTTTTATTTTTTGTTACGTTACTCGTGGATGGTGAGTAGATTTTTAAATGGTTTTTGATACTTAAATATCTAAAAATGATTTGAATTTAATATAATATTAACATATTCAATTTCTGAAGTAATGTTTTGATCTGTTTTATGGAGCTTAAACTCAAAACATGCTTGTGCTGATGTTTGTCTGTCCAATATTCACTAACTCAATATTCAGTTATCTTAACTGCAACTCACTTTTTCTTATGGCCACTTTTCATTTTGTTGTTCCTGTTTTCACAAAATACCCTGCGGGAATTGAAATGTGGCCTGAACCTGTGAAGATCTGATATCCACACACCACTCTTCTCCATACTATAAGCACCATACATTATGACTATAATAATCCTTAAACAAGACTCAGTGATCTCAGTTGAATTTGTTCAGCTTAAATCTCTAAAACGGTCTCTCTTCTGCAGGTGTGTTTGGTTATACGGATGAAGTGAAGTCAGTGATGGAGGGAGATTCTGTCACTTTATATACTGATCTTACTGAAATACAGAAAGCTGATCTGATACTGTGGACGTTTGGACCTGAAAGCACACGTATAGCTCAGATCAACAGATTGGTTAATAAGATCTCTATATATGATGATGTTCTTGATGGGAGATTCAGAGACAGATTGAAGCTGGACAAACAGACTGGATCTCTGACCATCACAAACACCACAACTCAACATGCTGGAGTCTATGAAGTAAAGATAACTGGAGCAAAACGAACAACAAAAACATTCAGTGTTTCTGTCTATGGTGAGTAAAGATCATTTGTCAGAATGTCCACATATTCTTGTTTAATTAAATGAATATTTGGGGTTCAGTACAAGTTAAGCTTTTTTGACTGCATTTGTAGCATAAGTTTGATTAACACATACACACAAACAATTCTGAGTCATCCCTTTTTTAATGGACATTACAGTGAGGCACTTGAAATGAAAGTGAATGGGGGATTGACAACAGTGTAAACCTCCATCATAAGCATTTCAATGGATAACCCAGATTTGTGCTTTTCTGCTAGACAATTGGAAATACAATTTTTGTGGTAATTAACATCATGCACCACAAATGCTGGTGACACACCACAACGAAAATAACAGTTTAGAATTATCCATATTTCTGTTCATTCTCTTGTTTTCCAGCTCATCTGCCGACTCCTGACATTATCAGAGACTGTTCACAGCAGAATTGTTCATTGGTGTGTTCAGTGGTGAATGTGGGTCATGTGACTCTGTCCTGGTACAAAGGAAACAGTTTATTGTCCAGCATCAGTGTGTCTGATCTCAGCATCAG
>NW_015650693.1:31538-35709 GCF_001515625.1 Sinocyclocheilus rhinocerous | reverse complement strand
TTTTATGGAGCTTAAACTCAAAACATGCTTGTGCTGATGTTTGTCTGTCCAATATTCACTAACTCAATATTCAGTTATCTTAACTGCAACTCACTTTTTCTTATGGCCACTTTTCATTTTGTTGTTCCTGTTTGCACAAAATACCCTGCGGGAATTGAAATGTGGCCTGAACCTGTGAAGATCTGATATCCACACACCACTCTTCTCCATACTATAAGCACCATACAAAATATGGAGGCGTTTGTTTTATTTTTTGTTACGTTACTCGTGGATGGTGAGTAGATTTTTAAATGGTTTTTGATACTTAAATATCTAAAAATGATTTGAATTTAATATAATATTAACATATTCAATTTCTGAAGTAATGTTTTGATCTGTTTTATGGAGCTTAAACTCAAAACATGCTTGTGCTGATGTTTGTCTGTCCAATATTCACTAACTCAATATTCAGTTATCTTAACTGCAACTCACTTTTTCTTATGGCCACTTTTCATTTTGTTGTTCCTGTTTGCACAAAATACCCTGCGGGAATTGAAATGTGGCCTGAACCTGTGAAGATCTGATATCCACACACCACTCTTCTCCATACTATAAGCACCATACATTATGACTATAATAATCCTTAAACAAGACTCAGTGATCTCAGTTGAATTTGTTCAGCTTAAATCTCTAAAACGGTCTCTCTTCTGCAGGTGTGTTTGGTTATACGGATGAAGTGAAGTCAGTGATGGAGGGAGATTCTGTCACTTTATATACTGATCTTACTGAAATACAGAAAGCTGATCTGATACTGTGGACGTTTGGGTCTGACAACACTCGAATAGTTCAAATCAACAGAATGGCCAATAAGATCTCATTATATGATGATGCTCTTGACGGGAGATTCAGAGACAGACTGAAGGTGGATCATCAAACTGGATCTCTGACCATCACAGACACCACAACTCAACATACTGGAGTTTACAGATTTTTACAGATCATTGATGGAAAAGAGGTGCTGCCCAAGAAATTCCGTATTATTATTTCCGGTGGGTAGTTTTCGCGATGCATTCAGTTTGATTTTATTGCATCACATTATGTATCCATTATAGACTTTATTCTCTCATGTTTTCCAGCTCATCTGCCTGTTCCTGTCATCAGCAGAAACTCTTCTCAGTGTTCTTCACCATCAGGATCATCAGCGTCCAGATGTGTGCTGCTGTGTTCAGTGTTGAATGTGAGTCATGTGGCTCTCTCCTGGTACAAAGGAAACAGTTTATTGTCCAGCATCAGTGTGTCTGATCTCAGCATCAGTCTCTCTCTACCTCTGGAGGTGGAATATCAGGATAAAAACAGCTACAGCTGTGTGCTCAACAATCCCATCAGCAACCAGACCACACATCTGGACATCACTCAACTCTGTCACACATGTGCAGGTATGGCAGCGCTTTTTCACAGAGCTGGTCATATTCACGTAAGTCAATAACAATTTTTAGCAGTTCCGATGCTGATACAGTATCTCTCTTTCCATCATAGCACCAGGTTTGTCCACAGGTCATATAGCGCTGGTTTGTGCTTGTGCTCTGGCTGTGGCTGCAGTTTTGTGTGGTATTTATTATTACTGCCAGCGCAAGACGCGTAAAAAGGCAAGATAAAGGCGGTACGTTTTACTTGTAGATAATTTAAAAGAAAAAAATAAGAGTGCAAAGTATTGTTTTGTAAGAAAGTTTGCATTTACTTCTTCATAATTGTTTAAATTACGCCATTCTTTTTTTTTTACAGATGAACCTGACGGAGAGGAACTCAAGAGCCTAAAAGGTGAGATACAATTTAACTATGTGTACAGATTCTTGTGTTTTTGCTGTAGCTTCATTCTTTCCACTGTGACATTAAACGTCATCACAAAAAACTTGAAAGTTATAATATTATAGTCAGTGCTGGGGAAAAGTAATGCATTACAATATTGCGTTACTCCATTAAAAAGTAACTAACTGCGGTACTTAATTACTGTTCATGTAAAGTAAGACATTGCATTACTTTTGCCTTAGTTTTTGTCTCTGGGCTTGCGTATATATTTTTTAATAACAAAAAAGCCAAAAGTTATATTTTTGTCAACTGTAAAAGCCCTTTCATGAATAAGCCTCAGACTGAAGGAAGTGCCTCTGCTCTTATTCCCAATTTCTTCCAACATGGGGACAGTCAATAAATGTGAAAAAAAGTACCTTGCATTACTTATTTAATAAAGTAACTCAGATATTTCATTGTTTCATGTGTTACTTTATTAGTTACTTGAAAAAAGTAATCCGATTACATAACTCGCATTTCTTGTAATGTGTTACCCCGACACTGATTATAGTTATGGGTGACAAAAGATTTAATTGAATCAAGTCATGTGATTTTTATTAAAGGTGTAGTTCCTGGAAACAATGGAGACGTTCATCAGCCAAACCATGGTACGATACTGCATTACTGAATCTCTCTGGGTGTTTGTGTTCATTTAAATCAGCATCGAGATTGATATCTGTGTTTTCAGCAGATGGGGAAACGTCTAATGAGGACAGACATTCAAAAAATGGTAAGTTACTGTACAGCTTTGTGTACCTTGCATGACAGATACAATGGTGCCATATAATTAAGGCTATGATTTTGGTTAAAACAGGTGCAGTTCCTTTGTTAGCTGTTGAGGTAGATGGTAAGATATCATGTGGTAATATGTTGTTAATATTGCAGATTATTGTTGTGAAGCAAATTAGTTCAGAAACAGTTAAAAATTGAAACTGGCAAAGTTTATCCCAACTAAAATATTTAAAACATGTTTTTTTTTTTAATCAATTTGTTTAAATCAACTTTTTAAAAATGTTTTTTTTCTTGGTTATGCAAATGTTAAAGGAAACATTTAGGGAATAGTCCATGTATTTTATAATTTTGCAAACATTATGAAAATGTTACTTTTGAATGTTATCTGATCCATGAAACTAGTTATGTATGTACTCTGAACTTTTAAAACACCTGTTGTTATTTTTTTAATGTTTAAGAAACCATTTTTGTTGGTTACGAAAACATTAAGGAAATGATACATTTTATAATTTAGCAAACATTAGCAAACGTATCTTAATTTTGAATGCTCTCTGAACCATGAAACTAGCAAGTAGTTATTTCTGAATGTTCTCTGGACTTTTAAAATATCCAGTTTGTTAAATGTCATTCGATCATTCGAGAAAACATTGAAGGAACACTGAACGAACATTCTATTAACGTTACTGGAAAAATAATTGTTTATAACTTAGTTTATAACTCTAAGAATGTTCCCCGTTATCTAAAACCAGAGTATAAGGTGAGGGTGAGCAGAAAACTGGATGATCTGGTTTATATTTTGTTCTCAGGTGAAGGGTGTGACTGAGACACAGCATGGGTTGTAACAAACACACTCTAGCATAAGTGCACCGGTTTTTTTTTTGGTTTTTTTTTTTAGAATAATCCTTTACTATGTAAAGATATGCCATATTTTCCAATATATATGTATCATTTATAGTTTAATTTATAAAGACCCAATTCATACTCTGAAAAAATATTTTTCATTAATTTATTTAATTATTTAAAAATATAAATGTGTAAAATATTATTGGAAAATATTTTGCTTCTATTACATTGCTCATTTTTTGTCACTATAATAGTCACTATAATACTGTGCTATTATATGTTTTATTTATTTTAAATATATTTTTATGGTTTATTTAGTGTTATATTTTATTTTAATTTTTACACTGTTTTCTCTGAACTTCTTTCCCTTGCGGATCCCAGTTTGAAAACCCCTGCGATAGACCTTAATGAGGTTAGACACCATAGTGAATTTAACATGGTTGAAATCGAGGCTGTGAGGGAAAGACTTAAGCCCCGTTCACACCAAGAACGATAACTATAAAGATAAAGATATTAGCGTCCACAGCGAATGATATCGTCTGTTTATTCTAAGCACAAATGCGTCTGCCGCATTAAATTCTCAAGCTCGTTACAGCAGGATGGATTCTGATTGGCTGTCAATTTTTTTATCGTTCATCAGCTGGAGAAAAATCTTTTGAAAGTGATTCCAACGATATCGTTTCTCTTTGTCTTTATCGTTATAGTTGTGGTGTGGACTCTGCTATTCTTTAAGAGAACGATTGATTTTTAGAACTATATCTTTATCGTTATC
>NW_015650693.1:29085-31510 GCF_001515625.1 Sinocyclocheilus rhinocerous | reverse complement strand
GAGCTCGTTATAGCAGGATGGATTCTGATTGGCTGTCAATTTTTTTATCGTTCATCAGCTGGAGAAAAATCTTTTGAAAGTGATTCCAACGATATCGTTTCTCTTTGTCTTTATCGTTATAGTTGTGGTGTGGACTCTGCTATTCTTTAATATGGAGAACGATTTTTAGAACTATATCTTTATCGTTATCTTTATAGTTATCGTTCTTGGTGTGAACGGGGCTTACAGTCTTTACAATGGCACGCATGATATAAAGATTCTAAATCATATCATTTTCACAACCCACAACTTTCAAAACTGTTTATGGAGTTTTTGTCTCTTGAAACTTTCTTTAGAAAGACGTTTCGTCAGCTGAATAATCAGTATGGTAAAACAAAAAAACAGTACTTCTGTCCCTCACAGCCTCGTTTGGAATGATCTTGTCAAGAATTAAATATAGCACTACCTGACAAAGTTCTGTAGAGGAATGTTAGATTCAGAATAAGTGTGTGAAGGAAAAACTAAAACAACAAATGAGGCTGACCCACTGACCCACAACTACAACACAGATTTGTGCAGGGAGTTATTATATCATAGAGAGGAGAGTGGTGTATTAGGTATCACAAATGATCAAACTTGTTTGGTGGGAGTTGTGGGAGAAAGTGGGTGTTGCTGTGTCCTCTGGGCAAATTGAGGTCTGAAGCCCAATATGCTGAGCTTTACTGACAAATGACAGACTGTTCAAGAGTCCCAAAGACAGAGAGGTGAAAAGAAACTAGTACAGGCTTGTTGGATCATGTTGATCATGAACACAGTGCTTCCTCTGTGACATTTGTCTGCCCTTTTGAATTTTCTTTAACTCCTCTTAAGCCCAAAGTAAATGTAACTTTTTATGCGTACGCGAGGGTCAGCGTACATTGCGCGTGACGTGAATTTCATCATCAGAATAGTACGTACACCACCGGACTTTTGTAACCGCAGGTTGTACATACGCATTGACTTGTTTTTGCACTAATCAGTTGTTCCACAAGGTGGCAACACTGGCCCGGGCCGTTGTTTTTACAGTAGAAAACAAAACGAATGTACAAAGACATTTTTATCGGTCATAACTTCTGGAGAAAAATATAGCAGATGCTTGACGAAGATGATGCTTTCTAGAGCGCATGTGTCGACCGTCTGCGTTCATGCACTCTTTACATTGGAGTACACTTTAAAAGGATATGCGTTCGACTGTACGCGTATGCTATGAAGTATACTTTGGGCTTTAGGCTAATTCAACTGTAATTTGGTACGCATGATCTAAAGACCCTCATGACAATAAACAATCAGAAGAATTTCGGTTTTGTCTGACTGTTACCAATATATGAGATAATGATTTTTAAGGAGTTTGACCTACAATGAATAATTACGTGGAATAACGGGGAATGCACTCACAACTTTTACTAATGTTTTTATGTTTAAGTTAAATAAATGTTAGGACAATTTTTTTTGTTATGATTAAGTAATATTAAGTAATGTTAATGAAACGTTCTTGTTACTTAATTAATATTTGATTTACATGGTCATAATCTTCTTAGAACAACATTCTTTGAATGTCGTTGTGATGTTATTTTGTACATTTTAAGAAACGTTAGGGTTTTTTGTAACCTTTAAATAACATTGTAATCACAACAAGAAAACTGGACATTTTAACCTTTTTAGAATATTAAAAAGAAACATTTAAATAACGTTATGTTTTTGGTTAAAAAAAATTAAGTTAGTAGAATGCTGTAAGAAATGTTTTTGTAATCTTTAAATCATATTATAATCACAACATTTTTATGTTGTATGGGTACACTGTAAAAAATAAAATGTGACATTTACGGTAAAATACCGGCAGCTGTGGTTGCTAGAACTTCACCGTTAAAAATATGGTAGAAACATTTTAGGTTTTACATTTTAAATTCACAATGATAACCACCAAAAACTGGTGGTGATGAGAAAGTCACATGATGAATCAAAGCTCATCACAATCAGCTCTTCCAAAAGCTGAGAAGGGAAATATATATATATATATATACATAGAAGGTGCACATGGTAACACACATGATACTGAAATAATGCAATAAACATTAATTTAACAACATTAGATGTAAGATAAAACACTAATGTACATAACTGATAAGGAAAAACTAAGAAGAAACAGTTATTTCAACGAAAAAACATAAAATATGAAGTGTCATGCAGGGAATTCTGGGAGTGTCAATTTACGGTTTTTCACTGTAAATTATACAATGACTTTTTCGTTTTCACTTCCAAAAACTGTAATTTTAACAGTATTTTACTGTAAAATTACATTAAATGTAATTACAGTTATTCACCGTATATAGTATGGAAACTTACTGATAACCAATTAACAGGTTTTTACAGTAGCATTTTTACAGTCTTTTACTGTTAAAATCACAAT
>NW_015650693.1:26778-28969 GCF_001515625.1 Sinocyclocheilus rhinocerous | reverse complement strand
ATCAGCTCTTCCAAAAGCTGAGAAGGGAAATATATATATATATATATACATAGAAGGTGCACATGGTAACACACATGATACTGAAATAATGCAATAAACATTAATTTAACAACATTAGATGTAAGATAAAAACCTATCGTACACTAAGAAGAAACACAGTTATTTCAACGAAAAAACATAAAATATGAAGTGTCATGCAGGGAATTCTGGGAGTGTCCATTTACAGTTTTTCACTATAAATTATACAATGACTTTTTCTTTTTCACTGCCAAAACCGTAATTTTAACAGTATTTTACCGTAAAATTACATTAAATGTAATTACAGTTATTCACCGTATATAGTATGGAAACTTGCTGATAACCAATTAAAAGGTTTTTATTGTAGCATTTTTACAGTCTTTTACTGTTAAAATCACAATCATTTTTTACAGTGTATGTCATGTGTTTAAAGACTGAAATTACGAACAAGAAACTATTGTTATATGGGCTGTAGGAAGTCGCAAGCTTAGTTGGACAAGATTTTGTTTTCATCCAAAGTTGTGAATTAAATTGGAATATTGCATGAAATATTTGCGAATAAAACACAGTTTCCATCCCACATGTTTTTTCATTGTCACTTCCTGGGAAACTGGCGCAAATTATAACTTGCACATTTTAAGGTTTTCTGTTCATCTTGTCGTTTCTTTCAAGTGTTTTTAAGGCGATACCCCAAACATTGCATACAAATACATGGATGGAAACAGAATTCGAATCTCCATCTAAAAAACGGTTTCTATTTGTTCTCCAGGTGTGCTTCTTAAGGAAGATAAAATCACATCAATGCCAGTGATTGAGGGACAATCTGTCACGCTACACACTGATCTTACTGAAATACGGGAAATTGACATGATATGGTGGAAGTTTGCAGATTCCAAAGAACGCAGTTGTGCTAAATTTGTTTTAATAGCTACGCTGAATAAAACAAACAATGAGGTAAACCTATATAATGAAACAATTCAACAATTCAAAGACAGTTTGAAACTGAACCTCGATACAGGATCTCTCACCATCACAAGCATCACACCTGAACATTATGGATTTTATAAACTACACATCACCAGCAAAGAATAGATGGTCGTTCATACCTTCAGTGTTGTTGCTCAAGTAGGTCAAGTCTTTTAAAGTAATATTTGTCTTACTAATAAAGAGAGATTGTAAAAGAAAAGTTTTATGTTCTTTGCATCTTGTTTGAATTATGCAGTTTTTCTGTCTTTGTCAGCATGTCATAATTTATTGTGAATAGTTACCAATCGCTGTAGTGGGGGGACTAAATTAATTATTAGATTGATAGGAACTCTTTTACACTGTTTACTTTCTATGCTTCTTTTCTTACAGAACCTAATTAGAAGAGAGCGGACCCAAAGACTTCTCCAGAGGAGTCAAACCTGCCCATGATTACAACAGATGACCTTATAGTATATAAAGACTGGAATATTATCCACATTTCAATTCCACTGACAAAAACAAGAAACATTTTCTACTTTTCTCAACAATCTAACATCCCTAATGACCAAAAAAAACACTTTAATGACAAAGGTAAAGTTGAGTGTTCAATATGAACTGACATAAAACACAACATATGTCACACTACACTTGCATTTGTCCAAAAATAGAAGCTATTAACTGTAAACACAACAGTATATGCTACTTATATTTTCTGCATGTTGAATTTTGTTTTTCATTTGAATTTGTTTTTTCCTGCATTCTCAGAAAACCTTGGAAAAGGAAACAAAGTATTTGCGCTTTTTATTTAAAGGGGTCATCGGATGCCCATTTTCCACAAGTTGATATGATTCTTTAGGGTCTTAATGAAAGGTCTGTAACATACAACAAAATTTCTCAATGGTAGTGTAAAAAAAAACACCTTTTTTTTACCCTGTCAAAAACAACTCATTTCAGATCAAGCCGTTTTGTTGCATGTCCCTTTAAATGCAAATGAGCTCTGCTGACCCCGCCCCTTTCTTCCGACCTGCTCTCTGAGGGACTGTTTACTTTAGCGGCATTCATCTGAAACTTGCTAATTAGCACATTATTAGGAAAGGCGATTTGCAAAGATTCTTTACAAAACATTGTAAGGTCTCTGTCTTGTGAAACAGGCCCCCATAAGCTGTGGATTCACCACGTGAATTATGAAACAGAAATATTACAGAAG
>NW_015650693.1:3029-26460 GCF_001515625.1 Sinocyclocheilus rhinocerous | reverse complement strand
ACTATTGTTATATGGGCTGTAGGAAGTCGCAAGCTTAGTTGGACAAGATTTTGTTTTCATCCAAAGTTGTGAATTAAATTGGAATATTGCATGAAATATTTGCGAATAAAACACAGTTTCCATCCCACATGTTTTTTCATTGTCACTTCCTGGGAAACTGGCGCAAATTATAACTTGCACATTTTAAGGTTTTCTGTTCATCTTGTCGTTTCTTTCAAGTGTTTTTAAGGCGATACCCCAAACATTGCATACAAATACATGGATGGAAACAGAATTCGAATCTCCATCTAAAAAACGGTTTCTATTTGTTCTCCAGGTGTGCTTCTTAAGGAAGATAAAATCACATCAATGCCAGTGATTGAGGGACAATCTGTCACGCTACACACTGATCTTACTGAAATACGGGAAATTGACATGATATGGTGGAAGTTTGCAGATTCCAAAGAACGCAGTTGTGCTAAATTTGTTTTAATAGCTACGCTGAATAAAACAAACAATGAGGTAAACCTATATAATGAAACAATTCAACAATTCAAAGACAGTTTGAAACTGAACCTCGATACAGGATCTCTCACCATCACAAGCATCACACCTGAACATTATGGATTTTATAAACTACACATCACCAGCAAAGAATAGATGGTCGTTCATACCTTCAGTGTTGTTGCTCAAGTAGGTCAAGTCTTTTAAAGTAATATTTGTCTTACTAATAAAGAGAGATTGTAAAAGAAAAGTTTTATGTTCTTTGCATCTTGTTTGAATTATGCAGTTTTTCTGTCTTTGTCAGCATGTCATAATTTATTGTGAATAGTTACCAATCGCTGTAGTGGGGGGACTAAATTAATTATTAGATTGATAGGAACTCTTTTACACTGTTTACTTTCTATGCTTCTTTTCTTACAGAACCTAATTAGAAGAGAGCGGACCCAAAGACTTCTCCAGAGGAGTCAAACCTGCCCATGATTACAACAGATGACCTTATAGTATATAAAGACTGGAATATTACAATTCCACCAATTCCACTGACAAAAACAAGAAACATTTTCTACTTTTCTCAACAATCTAACATCCCTAAAAAACACTTTAAACACTTTAATGACAAAGGTAAAGTTGAGTGTTCAATATGAACTGACATAAAACACAACATATGTCACACTACACTTGCATTTGTCCAAAAATAGAAGCTATTAACTGTAAACACAACAGTATATGCTACTTATATTTTCTGCATGTTGAATTTTGTTTTTCATTTGAATTTGTTTTTTCCTGCATTCTCAGAAAACCTTGGAAAAGGAAACAAAGTATTTGCGCTTTTTATTTAAAGGGGTCATCGGATGCCCATTTTCCACAAGTTGATATGATTCTTTAGGGTCTTAATGAAAGGTCTGTAACATACAACAAAATTTCTCAATGGTAGTGTAAAAAAAAACACCTTTTTTTTACCCTGTCAAAAACAACTCATTTCAGATCAAGCCGTTTTGTTGCATGTCCCTTTAAATGCAAATGAGCTCTGCTGACCCCGCCCCTCTCTTACGAGCCGCTCTCTGAGAGATTGTAAACTTTAGCCGCATCGTGAAACTTGCTAACTAGCACATTATTTGGAAAGGCCATTTGCAAAGATTCATCCAAAAACCTTATACTCACTTCTTCTGTAGGTGAAGCTGGATCACGAATGATTCGCGCGAACATAGACACATTTAGTCAAATCGGGGGCACATTCCCTTCAAAAACAAAAGTAATCCACTGCGTCTTCAGCGGCTCAGATGTCGGGAGTAAATGACGACTGCTATGTTCATTATTACATCCAACAACAGAACACCTTAATCGCTTAGGAGACATTCTGGTCTACACCTGCTCAGGCGGTGAAACAATGGCGGACTGTTGACAGCTCACTCAGGGCGGGTCTAAGGTAAGACACCAGTCCAGTCTGTGCTGAAACACTACTGTCAATCAACTATCGTTGGAGGGGCCTTGGCCTGTGTGATGTCACACAGCCAAGAATCTGAGAACGTCTTGATTTAAGAAAGGGGAAATTATTTAACGAGATAAAAAAAAAAACACTGGGTGGATTTTTATCATTATAGGGTGGTTGTGTTCACACACTGCCAACACACATTTCTGTTCAAACAACTTGCAAAAGTGCATGTCGCATCCAAAGACCCCTTAGGGTGCGTTCACACTTGTCATGTTTGCTTCGATTAAAACAAACCCTGGTGCGATTACTCTGTTAGTGCGGTTCGTTTGAGTAAGTGTGAATGCTGCCATCCGAACCCTGGTGCACACCAAACAAGCGGACCGAGACCGCTAAAAAGATGGGTCTCGGTCTGCTTCCAAACGAACTCTGGTGCGGTTCGAATGATATATGAATGCAACACGGACCAAATACTTCTAAACGAACCAAAAAGAGGAAGGGTCCTGGCCTGGAGACTCCGCAGTCTCCTCCCTGATGGCAGCAGACTAAAGAAGCTGTGTGTCGGGTGGGTGGGATCACCTGCAATGCAGAGGACTTTGCGGGTGAGACGGGTGTTGTAAATGTCCTGGAAGGAGGGGAGAGAGGCACCAACGATCTTAAATGAGCAGAGGGCAAACGTGGAGCAACGATGTGGTAAAGTGCCTTTTATGAGCACCTTGTGAGTTTGCAGGTGGTGAAAATAAAATTATATGTACACGCAAGAATGAGCGCGCTTAGTCCAGCAGACGGCATTAGGTGTGTTAGGTGTGCACTTAAAGCGGCGTTGAGCAGACCGATTGGTTAATGTGTGCTTTGATATCATACACCCGCAGTGCCACTTTAAGTCTAATGCACCTTTTGTTTGGGGTGTTCGGTGAGTTCCATCACGATATATTCGTCATTCAAGCCAACCAATCAGGTTGTGAACGTATCACTATTAATCTTTAGGTTCGGTGTCTTTAGGTTCGCTGTCAAAAATGCCAATGTGAACGCTAAGCGTACCAGGACCAAATGTATCATTTTCCTTTTTGGTCCGGACCAAATGAACCAAACGAACCAAACTACAGTGTGAACACACCCTAATAGTGTCATGTTTTTCTGATAACACTATTTTGAAATAATTTGGGGGGTTTATATATATATATATATATATATATGTTATGTATATGTTATGTATAGTAGACATTTGTAAATAAAAATATATATATATATTTTTAAATAAAAAATGTGTTTGGTCCTTTGTATGTTCAAAAGATCACAAATTTTTTAAGAAATGCATGCTGGTGTAGATTATGTGCTGAACTGCAGTCGAATTCAAGTCAAGTCAAGTCTGCTTTATTGTCAATTCTTCCACATGTACAGCACATACACACAGAGAATTGAAATTGCGTTACTCTCAGACCCTTGGTGCATACAGATAACACTAACAGTAGAACATAAATATGTATGTTGCAGCCTGCTTAAACATATTCCAGTCAGTGGTGTTAAAACAGTCTTGAAGAGCCTCTGACGACCCTTCCGGCCACACTTGTATCTGTTTGTGAACTGGTTTGGTGACTTTAACGAGCGGTCTGTATGCAGGCATTAGCATGACAGTGATGTGGTCTGAGGCACCGAGGTGGGGGAGGGGGAGGGCCTTGTAAGCTCCTCTCTGTGTGGTGTAAACAAAGTCCAGAGTATCGCTTATCGCTCCTCCTACGAGAGGCGGTGAAACATGCAAGACTTTCACTTTGCAGAGAAGGCTCCATTTTTATAACCCGTTTGTCTAAGCTGAGATATGACGCTGTTTTTGACGGCTTATTCGGAGAGTAACTCTGACATACACTTACCGACGGTAAGACGACTTTCTCAATTCAACCTACACGATGTAGAGTTAGATATAGCCTATATTGCCTAACAGACCAGTCTTGTATTACTGTATTTTACAATGTAGCCTACTCGTGAGATTTCGAAGACATGCGACATTGAATACTTTTTTTCTGTCAGTAGGCTATGTAATGTTATTTTTGGGCATTTCTAACTTAAGAAGATGTTTATTGAGATGGCCGAAATCAACTTGCAGAGAAGTCCATTCTGAAAAGTTATTTAATGCAAATAGAGGTAATTATAAATCTGATTTGGTGTGTTACGACGCACGTTATTTAGTTGAAGTTCGCTTTTATTTGTGAAGTCAGCCTGAGAGAAGCACAAACTTTCACTTCCGCAGACATGCCTCGTGTATTATTCGCTTTTATATAGGCCTACTGTCTGTGTAGAGTCTGCCGGAGGCGGATACTTTCACTTTGAGACATTTAAAATTCACACGTGCTTCCATTCGCCCTGTTGAACCTGACATTAACACACTACAACATGTACCGACGGTAATACTTTCTCAATTATACTCCACGTTGTGGAGATTAATATATTACGGTTTCTCGGTAACCTATTAATATTCCCTGTACAATGTAGGCTACTCGTGAAATTTGGAAGGATTGTTCGGCTTGTGATATTGAGTGCACGTGTCAACATAGCAAAGTTATAGGATGAGACTGATTTATGTGTCTTTTGCAATAGAAATCCTCCAATAAACTCAAACAGGACATATAATGAACAAAAACGTTTATTATATTACTTTTACACATCTAAATGAACATATTTCAAATCATATTTTTGATGAGATGTCCAATCTTTTTTTTATTTTTAAGAAATGCTTAGAAAACAATTAGATGGCCAGTCAATTTGAGTAGCCTAATTGTGTAAGCTATTCTATGCAATGGCACATTTTGCGTCTGGTTATGCAATGGCACAATGTCATTTAGCAACAAACTGACCTGCCTTTACCTTCCCTTGAAAATTAGTTGACAACGTGATGGATTTGAAAATAAGTAAGCTTCACTTTTGCTGTATGCTGACAGGATTGTAAGAGTTTTTATTTTATTTTAATTTTAATAATTTTTCTTCATGGTTTACAGATGCTGCTTCATTTATGTGTTCGTACTGTTAACAAGTTCAGGTAAGTACAGAGGAAAGACAGTCCAAAGGTTCGAGACCATTTTTGACATTGTAATTTATGCTTTATTACATTTTTTTAATTGCAAACTATCAGCAACACAGTTTTAGTTCAAATTTAAGTAGAAACATGAAACGGAGCATCTTCAATGATTGTCTGACTCTATACCAAGAGTCACATAACCAACAGCTCTCAATTTCTTAGATTTAAATGACCAACAAATTCAGAAATAGTGTAATAATCTAAAATATTTGAAAACAAAACAAAAAATCTTAATTTCAATGCTGTCTCAAACTTTTGGACCCCACTGTAATAGTTAATAGTCAATAATTACAGTTATGTAATTCTAAGAAAAGTGATGTTTTCTAGCCTCTCTGCATCAGGTAGTTGAAGGCACTGAAGGAAGCTCTGTCATCTTGAAGTGCAGTCAAAAAAGTATTGTGCTTGAAGAAAAACAGCTGACAGTCCACTGGAGACACAACGACAACAGGAATGTATTCGATATTATCAATGGAAAAGTTTCTGTAAAGGAACAAGACCCAGCATACAAGAACAGAACAGAAGTTTTACTTAAGAAAGGTCATGTCTTTCTCAGACTCACCGATCTTCAGCTCTCTGATGGAGGAACGTATGTCTGTTTTGTCCCAGCTTTGGGAATTGATCACAGCACACAACTGGTGGTCAAAGGTGTGTTGTAACTATTTTGGTCATCGGTTTTAGCTTGTGTTAAGTTGCATGTATTTTGGTCAATGCATAGTAACTGGTTTTATGAGTTTACAGTTTGATTTTACTCCCAATTGTTTGTGGGTTTGCCTTAACAGAAAGATCATGCATAACATGCACAACTGCTGAAATAAGAAGCCATGGTACAGAAGCAAGGCTGGGAAGGACTCTGCACCTCCTAATTCCTTCATCTGGATTTATTGTACTTTATTTGATTGGATAGTGAAGCAGTGAGTGAACCAAATTATTGTTCAATGATTGCTGCTAAACATGGCTCCATTCAGACTGGATCTGCACTGATATACAAATTCTAAACTTTTAAATTATAGTTAAAACCTGATTTGTAGATATAATCTATGGTTGTTTACAATAAAAAAAACTGTTTCCAGCTGTTCTTGCATACTTGTATTCTATGTTTTTCACACTACACACTGCGACTGAAAGGTGCATTGAAATTAGACCTGAAGATTAATACAGTGGAGATCAAAATGAGAGAACAATCTATAAATACTTGATTTTTCCTGAAATATTGTTAATCTTCATCGATCAAAATTTGAAGGAATATTAGCTGCTTCTGTATTTTTATGAATAAAATCGTTTATTTTATGCAAAGCATCAGGCTTTTCCATCACGCGAAAAGACCGCGACACTCATTAAAGGTGATTCACACCACGCGCCTGTATGTTGCTCTGCATAAAATTGAACGATATACAGCACAGTAACGATTTTATAGATAAAATAAAATGTACACAAACCTGTATTTTACAGAAGAATGCATCAATTCAATGGCGCTTAGAACTGCTCTCTCATGAAGAGGACGCAAAATCCCCACGATAAATAACTCAACCGCTGGGTTACGTCTGACCCTGGATCTGAGTAACACAAAAACTACCCAAACATTGGGTTGTTATGTCTGACCCAGGAGCTGCAAAACCACCCAAACACTGGGTTGTTACATTTGACCCAGGACCTGGGTAACACAAAAACTACCCAAACACTGAAAAAACAACCCAAAAAAATCAACCCAGCATTTGGGTTAAAAAAAATAACCCAGGATTTTTTTAGAGTGTATACGACTGTTTACAACATGTTTGACAAAATAACCAAGGCATTAAACTTTTTTTTTTTGGAAAACACAGTGATCAAAATTAGAGAACAGCAGCCACTGTAGCACAAAAGAAGATTACGACTAAAATTTTGGAGGGTTGCAGCTGTCAGAAATTAGTAGGAAGTGTAGCGGCTAGCATTACGGTATGACTAGCATGTCTGCATAATTTACTTTAAAGTTAGGAAAATGCCAAAAGTCATATGTTTTTAGTGCGAAGCTGCAGTTTGCCTAATGTCCATATGAGGGCAATAGTGAAGTTGGCATGACTTGCTAACAGTGAATGGAATCAACATCAAATCAAAAATGGACCCCAAATAAAACTGACATGTTCTTATAAAAAATGTTGATATTAGTTATATTAAAAACAAACATTAAATTAAATTATATATTATAAATGTTAAATATAATTCAAATATTTTTATGTATAATAATATTCACTTGGATATTAGAGAGGAAGAGGTTGTAAAGTAAACTAAAAGCTAATTCTTATGTTTATTCTCTCTCGTTTGGCCTTATTAGGTGCGTAGACCACTGGGGCCAAGTTAGAAAAACACACAAATGGAACAATGATATCACTTTGCCAACATTTGTTGTATTATTCTTAAAAGTAATGTAAATTATGTTTGCAACAGTAGTGATTTTTTGCTGTGGGTTTATGGGATGGCCTGACTCTCAGCCTGAAATTGTTTGGATATTAAATGAACGAAGTTTTTTCGAGTCATTTCGTTCATTTCGTTCATTTTAGCAAAATAGAATTAAAATGTTACGTGTTACTTCCCTAATACGTCTACTACTTATGCAAACACTCGTTCTTCCCGAGTCACATTAAAGATTCGTTCAAAATGAACGAATCGTTCAAGAACGACTCAACACTAGTGAACGGCCATTGAACAAAAAGAAGAAGAAGAAGAAGAAGTCCCTGCGTTCCATTCGGAAAGGCTCATCCCTATGCCCTAATCCCTTCAAAGGGTTTAACCTCCAGAGTTAGAACTTCGAAGGGTTGAAGGGTGTAGGGGTCCAAACAACTGCTTCTTGAAGTGCCCTTCTGCGTCATCACCCCTAGCCCATACGGAGGCGCCGTCATCATGCAAAGCATCTGTGCAAAGGATCATGGGGGCCCGAAGTGTCCATCAGTTGTACCCTTCGAAATCCTTCATTCCAAAGGGCCCTTTGAAGTGGCCAGTTTTGAGCACTTCGGTTTGGAACCTCACTTCAATATGGCGGCCATGATTGTTTTCACTCCGAAGTGTCCTTCGGAGGGCGATATATCCTGTTTGGAACGCACCGATAGTCTCGTGACCGATTGCGTCATTCTACGGGACGGGAGTATTTTTTGAATGAGATGTGATGTGAGCTCGTTAAGGGATCGGGATCATTTTCGGCGATTAAAACCTTATGTTTTACACTCTTCTTCGCATAA
Organism: Sinocyclocheilus rhinocerous; assembly: GCF_001515625.1. Lineage (NCBI taxonomy): Eukaryota > Metazoa > Chordata > Actinopteri > Cypriniformes > Cyprinidae > Sinocyclocheilus > Sinocyclocheilus rhinocerous. Next base: position 18,269 of record NW_015650693.1, on the reverse strand, counting down.
AGATATCGTATGAATTCAGAAGACTTGGAATGCAACACGACTTGTTTATAATGCTTTTATACTGCTTTTTTATGGTTGGTTTTTGCAATAAATACCTGTGACTGTACTTTTATTTGCGTCACTGTAAAACATTTCTGTAGTTTTCACAGCATTATTACTGTAAAATGAACAAATCCATGTGTACAGTATTTTGCTGTAAATCTGCAAAGCATCATTGGTCAAATTAAAATAGTGGGAAATTTTACAGTAAAATGATATTTTTCTGTGAATCATACAGTAATTTTGAACTGTATTTTTTCTCAGCTGGATTACCGACGTGATGCACCTTTTTGTTTTTCAATTTGACCTCAGAAAGGTAAAGTTGCTCATTATTTTTTCATTATGTTATCATATATTGTTATATTTGCAGTTTTCACTTGTGAAGTTAACGTTAGGCATCTTTCACTTTCAGAGTTCATTAGAGCACGCGCACGAGAGATAGGTGGAAAAGGACGTATTTGCATATTATTACAAAAAATGCATGTAATTTTGACATATTTTCATTCCTGGCTACATTTTATTAATAACATCATTAGTTCGGTAAAGGACTAACACTGCTGAATAAAAATGAATCTGTAATTGCGTCTGTGTATATTTGTGGATCAGCCATTTGAAGCCGTGTATTCGTTTTTCTCTTGCTAGATACTGCGCGTGTCAGGCTTGTGTTGTGTTTTGTTCCCCATGTGCTCCCTGTGTCCCAGTGTTTATGCCCATATTTGGTCCTTCCTGTTCCTGTCCTAACTGCTCCGCCATGGCCTCCTGAGTTCCCTACGCCGCCATGGCCTCCTAGTCTGCCTGCTCCGCCATGGCCTCCGAGTCTGCCAGATCCGGCATGGCGCCCCGAACTGCCAGATCCGCCATGGCCTCCTGAGTCCCCTGATCCGCCATGTCCTCCTGAGTCCCCTGATCCGCCATGTCCTCCTGAGTCCCCTGATCCGCCATGTCCTCCTGAGTCCCCTGATCCGCCATGTCCTCCTGAGTCCCCTGATCCGCCATGTCCTCCTGAGTCCCCTGATCCGCCATGTCCTCCTGAGTCCCCTGATCCGCCATGTCCTCCTGAGTCCCCTGATCCGCCATGTCCTCCTGAGTCCCCTGATCCGCCATGTCCTCCTGCTCCGGATCTCCAGTTAAGCCCAGGGAGGGCTCCAGATCCCCCGTTGAGCCCAGGGACGGCTCCAGATCCCCAGTTAAGCCCGGGGAGGGCTCCAGATCCTCAGTGAAGCCCGGCTCCAGTTCCCTGTCATGGCCCACGGAGGGCCTTGGAACCCGTAAGCGTCCCCAAGTATTTTTTGGGGTGCTGGGGCCACAGCCTCGGAGGCTGCTTTACCATGGCCTCCTGAACAACCTGCTCCACCATGGCTCCCCGAGCTCCCTGCTCCGCCATGGCGCCTCAAACTGCCAGATCCGCCATGATGCCCAAAACTGCCAGATCCGGCATGGCGCCCCGAACTGCCAGATCCGCCATGGCCTCCTGAGTCCCCTGATCCGCCATGGCACCCCGAACTGCCAGATCCGCTATGGCCTCCTGAGTCTCCTGATCCGCCATGGCCTCCTGAGTCCCCTGATCCGCCATGGCACCCCGAACTGCCAGATCCGCTATGGCCTCCTGAGTCCCCTGATCCGCCATGGCCTCCTGAGTCCCCTGATCCGCCATGGCCTCCTGAGTTGCCTGCTCTGCCATGATGCCCAGATCTGGGAACACCTTGGGGCATCCCGTCCTGTCTAAGCCTGTCCTGAGGGATCTCCAAGGCGCCCACCCTCCCAACCCTTTGATGTTGTATGGCGCGAGGACACGCCTTCCGGAGGGGGGCGTCATGTCAGGCTTGTGTTGTGTTTTGTTCCCCATGTGCTCCCTGTGTCCCAGTGTTTATGCCCATATTTGGTCCTTCCTGTTCCTGTCCTAATTGTTTCCAATGTGTTCCAGGTGTGTCTAGTTATCATCCTTGTTTCCCTGTGTATTTAAGTTCGAGTCTGTGCAGTCTGTGCAGCCCAAATGTATACGCAAAGAAAAAAGTAACTTTTACCCGCTGCAGTATTGTCTCCGCCGCCATATCGTGGAGATGCTGTATGTTTCATTGTGAAAGAGAAAGTACTTTGTTTGGCCTTCCAAATGAGTACGCAGCTAGAAATGAGTGGTTAAGTTGTATTTACAACACTGTTCCAGAACAGTTCAAACCAAATATTCAGATGTGTGCAACACATTTTATGGTGGACTGTTTCCTGAACCTGGGAGAGTAGCCTACAATGCATCTGTGCACAAAGGCTGTTTTTATGAAGTGAGGCAATTCCAGCTTTGCAAGGACAGTCTGGCACATCTGACTCACAGCCTTTAAGTACGTTTTCTTATTTAACGAATTTGCTACTGGTTAAACGCGAGTTTTGAGCAGTGTAGAGTAGTGCTTGTTTGTCGTTTCTCAGATCACAAATGCAGACATGGTTTTATGTTTACGCGGCACGATACGCAACGCGTAAAAAGACAGTATAAGTCATTATCATCAGTTATTTGTCCCCACTGGATGCAACAAATGCCTCGTTTATAATGGGTTTTATTGTTTTTGTCTCATCGCGCCAGGGACAGGGGGCGTAACATTTCCGTCACACGCTTGAGGTATTCGGCCAATCACAACGCACTGGATAGCTGGCCAATCAGAGTACACCTCGCTTTTCAAAACGATGAGCTTTGTAAAAATCGACGCGTTTCAGAAAGGCGGGGTATAGAGGAGAAACAATAATGTACAGTATGTGGAAAATAATTTGTTTTTGAGCCTCAAACTTTGTAAACGCATTTCATTACACCAAATACACCAAATAATGTTATTTTTAGCATCACCATATGACCCCTTTAAAAATGGCATCGCGCCACAGACTAAACGGCATCAATTCTCAGCAAAAAACGCGTCAGAAGAACTAATAAGGTAATCAGGGGAAACGGCCTCAGACTAAAAGGCATCAGATCTTGTAGACCTCCGTTTATCTTCATGGAACATGATCTTTACTTAATATCCTAATGATTTTTGGCATAAAAGAAAAATCTTTGATTTTGACCCATTCAATGTAATGTTGGCTATTGCTACAAATATACCTGTGCTACTTATTACTGGTTTTGTGGTCCAGGGTCACATATGTTATTATATTATTGTATATTACTCATTCTTTTATCTGCATTTTACCTCTGCTCTAGCTTGTTTCCTTCTAATAAAACTGGAACTGAAGACTAAATATTGTTGGCTCTGTGTCAAATTGCTTGTTTTGTACGGAAAACGGAGTGAAGTCGGAGTGAACCTCCTGTCAGACAACATATCCAAGATGCTATAAACCATAGGACTAGTAAGTAAAATCTCAAGAATACACTACTGTTTCATAAGTTTGGGGTTGGTATAATTTTTTTATGGTTTTAAACGTCTCTTATGCCCACCACAGCTTAATGTATGAAATAAATACAATTTAGTACAATTTAAAATAACTGTTTTCTATTTGAATATATTTAGAGAAGTAATTTATTCCTGTGATGGTAAAGCTGAATTTTCAGCATCATTACTCCAGTCGTCAGTGTCACATGATCCTTCAGAAATCATTCTAATATGCTGATTTGCTGCTCAAGAAACACTTGTGATTATTATCAATGTTAAAAACAGCTGTGCTGCTTCATTTTTTTTAGGATTCTTTGATGAATAAACAGTTTTTTTAAAAGTACAGCATTTATTTAAAACAGAGATGTTTGCTCTAACTTTTGATAATTGATAATAAGACATTGATAATAATCAGAAATGCTTCTTGAGCAGCAAATCAGCATATCAGAATGATTTCTGAAGGATCATGTCACACTGAAGACTGAAGTAATGAACATTCTGCTTAGATCACAGAAATAAATTACATTTCACAATATATTCACATAGAAAACTGTTGTGTTAAATTGTAATAATATTTCACAATATTACTGCTTTTACTTCCTTTTGATCAAATAAATGCAGCCTTGGTGAGCAGAAGAGACTTCTTTGAAAGACTAAAAAATCTTACTGACCCCAAACTTTTGAACGGTAGTGTAACATGTTACAGTTAAGATGTTCCACACACTTAAATTATACTGTGGCATGTGTAGTCCATTCTAAAGAGACTGCCTGTTCCCCAAATAATGAGGACAAATAATACATTTACTAAGGGATCACACGAAACACTTTATCAATAAACTGATTTTTGAGAGCATTAGTGGCAGTGTGCTGATTTCTGTTTATTGATAGGTGAAGTGTTTCATGTGATTGAGCACCTGCCTAAAGGTTTTGGATGTGCGCGTATTACACCACCTTGTGATTAAACCAGATACATATAGCAAAATAAGCACAAATAGGGTCAGCAGCAGCTATGGTGCTTTGCCTGTAATGAGGTCACAAAATTCTGGACTATTGATAATACCAAGGATTTATCACAGTCCACTAAAGGAAGTAGAGCTTTTTGGTATTTTGTTTTGAAATGGCCTTCCTGATAATGTTTGGGGCTCAGACACACTCTTTTAGTTTAAATTACATTAGACATATTAGACATATACTCCTCAAAAACTACACGTTAAATACTGATATTCTTTCAAAATGTCAAAGGTGCAAAACATCTGAAGGCAATTTACTTCATATGCTTTGGAATTTTCCTGTATTGAATGATTTTTGAAAATATATAATTGATATATCTTCAAAGGTTATAGGAATCCCAATCAGTTATGATCCTAGAATTTGGATATTAGGGGATACTGAATTATTAGATTTGTCTCATCATAAAAAGTACTTCACACTTTTAGCTGGTACGGCTGGAAAAAAGTGAACTGGAAGTCGACTCATTCTCCATCTAGAAAACATTGGATCAACGAGCTCATTTCATACTGCACCCCTGAGAAAATCCTCTAGGAATTAGGAGGGTTAGGAAATCACCAAAATTATTCAAAAAATTTTCTTTTCTGGAGTATTTACCTTCTCTTATTGCAAATTAGTTGCAAGGAAATACAATATTTTTTAGATTTTATATTAATAATTATTGCAGCTAAATAGATGATTCCTGAGTTGCATGTTTTTTCTTTATTTCCTTATCTTTTTTTGCTATATACTTTTGCTTTTGTAAAAGAAAAATAATGCTTGTAATGTTATGTATGCAATATATGTTTTGTTTCACATATTATATCTGAAAATAAAACTATTAAAAAAATACATATTTTTAGCCAAGTATTCACATAACACATCTCATAACCTTGCACTACAGTTTTATGTGATGAAATAAGTCGTCTTTTGTCTGAAATAATATGAACAGCAGCTATGCTAAACTTTATCCTTTTGATTTCCTGTTTCTATCTCGGGATGCCCATCCCAAGGTTACTAGAGGTTACGCCAGCTCCAGTTTGGATCCAGCCGCACTTGTGAAGACTTCAGATGACGCCAACACTCAAGAAGACTTCAGATGACGGCAACTGTACATGAACATACAAAACTGACAAATATTATCGTTATATTGCCTATAAGGGTAAGTTTGACGATTTTCAACCCGCTTTGTATTATTGCAACATCTCTAATATCTATAAATGAACAATATTTACTCTTTCTCTGAGTTATGTGTATATATATATCCCCTTTTATTTGTAAGCAACACTCTGCAGGATGATGCAAAATGAAATGACGAGTTTTGACAAAATGGCAAAAAAGACACTTTTTGCAACATAAAAATTAAAAAATGCTGTGTTTAAAATAAACTGGGTATCTCGGAGAAAGAATAAACATTGTTCTTTTACATATTTTACCAACATTGTAACAATACAAAATGGATTGAAAATTGTTGAACACTTTTCAACAAAGCGAAGATGTGTACATTTTTCTTATTTTGCCTAAATATAATTTTTTTTTTTCATTTAGTGCTGCCCTTCAGAAGCTACATGTTTCACAGAAGACAAAAGTTAAATTTACCCTGATCTTCAAATTCGAAAAGTTTTCAACCCCGGCTCTTAATGCATGGTTTTTCCTTCTGGAGCATCAGTGAATGTTTGAACCTTCTGTAATAGTTGCATATGAGTCCCTCAGTTGTCCTCAGTGTGAAAAGATGGATCTCAAAATCATACAGTCATTGTTGGAAAGGGTTCAAATACACAAAAACCAAAAGAATTTTGCTGGAAAACCAAAAGAATTTTGGAGAGCTGAAGGATTTTTCTGAAGGACAGCAGGCAGTTTAACTGTTCAGGACAAACAGACAAAATAAGTTAAATTTACCCTGATCTTCAAATTCTAAAGTTTTCACCCCCGGCTCTTAATGCATGGTTTTTCCTTCTGGAGCATCAGTGAATGTTTGAACCTTCTGTAATAGTTGCATATGAGTCCCTCAGTTGTCCTCAGTGTGAAAAGATGGATCTCAAAATCATACAGTCATTGTTGGAAAGGGTTCAAATACACAAAAACCAAAAGAATTTTGCTGGAAAACCAAAAGAATTTTGGAGAGCTGAAGGATTTTTCTGAAGGACAGCAGGCAGTTTAACTGTTCAGGACAAACAAGGGACTCATGAACAACTATCACTAAACAAAAAAACACAGCTGTCGATCATTCAGGTAACAACACACACAGTATTAAGAAAGTGTATGTAAATGTTTGAACAGGGTTATTTATAAGTAAGTATTTTCTCTTGTGGACTATATTTAAACGTCTTTTATGTGAAATATCTTATTCAGGTCAGTACTAAATAAAAGATAACATGCATTTTGTATGATCCCTCTTATTTTGGTAAAATAATTAACATTTTGCAGATTCTGCATGGTGTATGTAAACTTTTGACTGCAGCTGTATGAAGATTGATGTATACATGTTCTTTATTTTTCTTCTCACTGATATTGAAAAATTATATTGAAAACACTTAGCTAAGTTAGCTTTTTACCTCAAAATAAAATCAATAAATATCACTGTTATTTTATAATGCTGTTAACACTTTCTCTGACAAGCGGAAAGTTTTCTGGTTTGTCATGTGATGTTTGTGCAAAAATGTCAACAATTCTGTGTTTTTCTGTCAATATGGGGTGCTGTGTGTACATTAATGAGGAAAAAAAATTAACTTAAATGATTTTAGCAAATGGCTGCAATATAACAAAGAGTGAAAAATTTAAGGGGGTCTGAATACTTTCCGTACCCACTGTATACAAAGTCGGTCACAAAAGGTTTTATAGTTAAACTATAAATTTTTAGGTTTATGCAAAATAAAAAGTGTTTACAGACTGAAAAAGACAAAATTGAAATCTATTTTATGCCATTTTTATGTATTTTCAAATTTTTTAAGTCAATAAATATTATTTTTGTGGCAAAAAACATGTCTTCCTTTTACACTACACACAATTAACACAGTAATATTAAAATAATATTTGCCGTGTTAAAAAACACAGCGTTCCATTACTCTGATTGCAATTACGGTACTGTGATTTTTACTGTAATAAAAATTACAGTATTTACAGTAAGTTACTGTGATTAAACTTACAGTCAGCATACTGTGGAATATATTACAGCAACTTACTTGCCAAAAGCTGCCAGCAAGTTACTGTAAATTTCACAGTAATCTTTTTACAGTGCTGTTACGTGTTTTCTATTGTTCAGAAGTGGGTAGGTTTAGGGTAGGGGTGGGGTTACGTGCTCCAATGAAAGTATACATTTATATAAAATTATTTATACAAATGCATGCAAACCATTAAATTAAGACAAACAACTGAAAACAATGGAGGACCCTGTGTGTCGAAAAATGTTGCTTACTTTGTTTTCCCATTCATTGACTGTCAGCTCTGCTGTCCCCATGTTGAGAGAAATCAGGGGTAAGTGCAGATGCATTGTATGTGCTGTGTGTGGACATGGTGTTACTGTAGTTCTAGACTATAAACCTGCATTTACTCATCTCACCAGCACAAAAACAGATTTAGTATTCCTAGAAATGTAATCCCATTTTATTACCCAATGTCTTCGCTGCTGACCATCAATGATCCAAGTCAACCATACTCATAAGCAAAAATGACTTTAGGTTAACATAACATTTGTGTTACTTTCTTTTTTTTAATTGCTTGAACTTTGTTCTCCATCCTATTGAAAGGTTTGTTTGACCTGCCCCCCCTCTACTGTACAGATGTGAATTTACATTTCCTTCCTCCTGATGCTTCCTGATTCATTTTAATTTTGGTGTGAAAGGGATTTTACATTTGAAAACAAACAAGCAAGCCCAGGCAAGATGAGAAAAAGTCATGCAAAAGTAACGTAACACATTACATTCAATAAACGCTGGTTATGAAGTATATATATAAAGACAAGTTCATGGATTATCTGATCAAATTGGTTTTGAGACAATCAAACAGATGAGTTTAAAGGTAGTGGTTGATACGTTTTATTTTTATTCATATTTTGCGCTTGAATGAAGGTGTTGACTTCTTTGTTCACGGAGCTTTTGTTGCTGAAGTATTGCAGTGTACTCTGTGTATTATCTGGCGTGATTTCTGGATTATCATGTGCTGGTGCTTTCTGCCTTTTGACTTGCGTGGATACTGTTTTAGATTACTTTATTGAAAGCTAGAGTCTCTGAGTGCTCGGTGACAATATACATGGCTTTGGTTTTGGCTTCAAAAAGTCATGGTTTTGATCTCAGTCTGAGATCTAGCTGTTTTATCTTCATTCTCTTTTATTCTCTAAATTTAAGTTCATGGATATTCTTTTCAAATTGGTGTTGTTGAGATGCAAAAAAAAAAAAAATCAAGCAGATGAGTTTAAGGTTAGTTGAGGATTAAGTGGGGGAAAAACATCTGTGTCTTTCTTCTGTCTTATCCTTCTCTGCTTTTGCACATTCACTACTCCCATGAAAAGTGTTTAATGCTCAACAAGTGTTATCAGAGTGCTTACATTTTTTCTAGACTAGTTGAATCTTGCACATGATAGGTACATTTAAACACAGAGACGTGCATGAAGAAGTGAAGAAGATATTATTCATATTCCATGATCATCTTGCATCCCAAGAAACAATATACATTTTAAGACATATATCCATTTACATTCGCCCTGTCAAATCAGCAGCATGAAGCATAACTGAGAACTCCATTAGACTTCCCTTATGCTATTAGAGAACAATCTCCTAACAATACAATTTTCCTCTTTTCTAAAACTAAATTAAGTATCATCAAAATTATGTATGATTAGCATGTGCCATCAGCTTGAACAACTTTTGACTGTTAGGTTTTTCCCCTGAAAAAGGCTCTACCCTTACGAAAAAGAAGTTTATTCAAGTGTAAACTAGTTGTGTACTCAACGTTTACTACTGTTATACTTAAAGTATACTTAAAAGTATACTTTTATATATTAGAAAGTGGGCCAATTTAGTCCCAAGGAGTATTGAAATAGTACACTTACAAGTATACTAGTAGTACACTGATATTTGTATACTTACTACATAAAGTTTACTTAAAAATATACTTGAACTTTACTTAAGTATACTTACTAAAATAAACTTGAAGTATACTACTTTTTGGTAAGGGTAGTATTCTCATGACTGTGTGAGTGTTTCTTGAATTGTGAACTAAGAATGTATTGTGTTTGTTATCATCTTGTTTGAATATCTTCTGTTAACGATGCAAAGTTCTCTTAATGACAGGGCTTGTGATCTGTGATATCCAACCAAATTATGAACGAAACCCAACTGTGAGGTGTTCAGGTTGCCTGAACATGCTAATCACACAAAGTCTATCGAACAAATTTTTTAAATATATATTAATGTATAGATTTTTTTGTTAGATTAAACAGAAGTAACCGTTCTTTTATGTAATTTCTTAACTGTACAATGTTTAACTACTTTATGCTTTGAGAGGAAGTCATAATATTAGAAAATAAAAGAATAGCAAATTTGCAAGTGATCTCCAATAGCAAGACATGTCCAAACTCAAATGATTGTCAAGATATAATGAGACTCTAAAAAACTAAGCAAGCGAGAAGTAAGCAACAGGGAACAAATGAGAAGCAGGAAAGAAAAATGAATTAATACACACAAATTCTGATTGTATGTTTGTCGAATTTGGAGTGATAAACAAAATCTCAATTTAGGGAATGCAAAAGGCTTCATAATTTTCAAAAAAGGTTTTGTTTTTTTTTCAAGCAATTTGACAACGTTACTAGTGGCATGTACACTGCTGCAGATGACTAAATGGAAATAAATGCATAAGTTATTATTTTTTAAATTAAGCATTATTTTTGGAGGTGTTCAGAGAGTAAAAATAAGACCTGACCAAGCTTACAGCAATGACAGGTTTAAAGGTGCAGTAAGTTTTCAGCTAAGTGCTAAACTGAATAATATTCTTTGGGAAATCTGTTTAAAGACACTAGTAATATCAAATTTCTAGAAAACTGCTGTGTCTTAAATGTATAACTTTATAGCGGAAAGTCAGTTCCAGACAAAGGTGAGCCATAGGCCTACTAACCCAAACAAAAAGCCACTTTTTTGCACTGTCTAGCTGTGCCATAATAAGACTAAAAGAAATTGTGGCATTACAGATATTCACAAATACTGAAATAAGATCAAGAAAACAGTGGCCTGCATTTAAAAAAGCAGGATTTAGTGATTATATGGCTTCAATTGAGCCAGTCTTGTATATTCTGTTCTACAAAGGTAGAAATTGGTGTCCTTGGTCAGATTATTGCTCGCCTCAATTTCCTAAACTACATTTTGATAGCCTTGTCTATGAACTAATGTTATGAATTATAAAGACAGAAAAATTACGTTCATGGATATGTATCTTCAAATTGGTGTTGTTGAGGTGCAAGACAATCAAGCAGACAAGTTTAAGGGTAGTAGAGCCGTTTTATTGAGGATTAGAGACAGGTGGAAAAACATCTACATCTTTTTTATCCTCATTTGTTTTTGCACATTCACTACTCCCATTAAAATGTTTTTCATCAAGTGATTACAGAGCACAATTACAGAGACATGCATGAAGAAGTGCGGATCTTTTTTTTTTTTGCACTTGAAAAATGAAGAAGGGAAATAAATAGAAGAGAACAATGATTAGCAAAATGTTGTTATGCTTTGTGAGGCTCTGTTCAGCCTGTCTTCTGTACATTAACTGTGTCTCCGACATAATGTACAGGCCAGCCTTCCTCACACTCCAAAACAATCTTACGACTGGACTCATTCCCTTTATATTTACAATGTGGGTGCCTCTCCCCACTTTATAATGTACACGTGACTACAGGAAAAGGATTGTTGCTCTCAAAATGATTATTGCCCTTTGGAGTTCCTCCTTTCTCACACACTGCTTTAATGTGTTTTTTATCCGCTTGTATGAAGGTATGGAGGTCTCTGCAGTCATTTTCAGTTCCAACAGCAACAATGTCTCTCTTACTGATTTCACTGTCACACTTTCCCCTTGTTATATCAGAATCCACATGCCGAGTGAGGAAATTTATATAACGGTGCTTTATTTGTGGTGGTTGACCATAAGCAGTGAAAGAAGCGCTCAAGAGCAGCAGCAGAATGACAGCAGACTGATGAATCTCCATGACCTGGTGAACAACACAAACATCAAAACATCTTCTACTGACATTTGACAGTTTGGGTGTGATTACTGAAGAAAATACTGATGGGACCCTTCCTTTGTTTTTACTTGCACATATCTTTGCTTTAACCCAGCTGTGCACATTTTTGCACATAGACTGTTTTGTTTTTCTGTAAAAACAAAACAAAAAACTGTTTTTCATTCGCAAAGTGGTCCTCGCATTGCAGGGGTACATAAATAGCTTCACAGTGTTCCCCGGACATTTATCTACCATGTCCATAAAAGAGGGCTTTTATAAAATTGCCGGTAAGACTGATAGGTGACATCACATGAACATATTTACTTTTATATATTCACTTTTTTTTCTCCCCCAAAAAAGCTGATTTCACTTAGACCACTTAAATTATACAATACAGTACGTTAATATTATTGTAAATCTTTGTTTTTATTTTTTTATCTTATGATAGGATTCCCTAGAGAGTCATAGGAGCAATAGACTGCACACATGTTGCAATCTGCACAGCTCTTGGAGAACATGAGGCAGATTATGGGAATAGAAAGTCCTTTCACAGCCTCAATGTTCAGGTAGGTGTACTATACACTCTAAAAAATGCTAGGTTAAAAAGGGACAAACCCAGCTATTGGGTTGTTTTGACCCAGCGGTTGGGTTCAAAACAACCCAACCGCTGGGTCAAAACAACCCAATAGCTGGGTTTGTCCCTTTTTAACCCAGCATTTTTTAGAATGTACATGCAAGACGATTTTTATTTTCAGTGAGATTAATCATTAACACATGACAATGATCTACTGTACATTTCATCTACAGATGACTTGTGATCATGAATGCATGATCACAAGCTTGGATGCAAAATGACCTGGCTCAGTGCATGACTCACAAATTTTCCGTGAGTCTGTGTTGTGTCAGCGTCAGCGCTTTGAGAAAGGCAAGTTAAATTTGGAACAATACAAAACAATTTAAAGTGTTCATTTTAATTGACAAAGCAAAACTTATACAATTTTCCCCTTTTCTGTTCTGTGACAGGGCTTTTTGATGGCCTGTTGGTAGGAGACAGGGGTTATGCATGCCAGAGATTTCTACTAACCCCCTATCCTGACCCTCAGACAAGGCCACAAAACCGCTTCAATGCGGCCCTCAGTAAATCCAGGGTCAAGATCGAGATGACCTTTGGCATCCTAAAGGCACGTTTCAACTGTTTCACGTTTCAAGATTGTAACGGCGGTTAAGGGTGTCACCAGAGCGGGCATCACAGATAGTGGCTGCATGTGCCATTCTGCACAATATAGCCACTATCAGAAAGGAGCGAGTACCACCACAAAACCAGCTTCTCCCCGATGTAATTGACCCCATCACACTTGACCACCCAGCTGGCGCAGCTGTCAGAGATGCAATCACCATACAATATTTGACTTAATAAAAGCACATTGAAACTGCAGATAGGTCTCAAATGGTTTTATTGTTTATGTGGCTAGGGAGGGAGAAAGAGAAAGTTGCATTAATAAGTATTCAGTGTTCATACTAATGTGTTGCTTGGTTTAGGATGTTCACATACTGAGATCTGTTTTTCCAGCTGTTTGATCTCCAATTTAATTTCTTTAATTTGGAGGCTCCTCAGCTCACAGTCCAGCTCCTTTAATGTGCAGTCCAATTCTAGGCTCCTTTTGCAAAGGGCCCTGACTGAGTCAGGTTCCACCTGCAACAATTCCACCACAAAAAATCATTACAAGTTTTCTTAAGGCAAGTCAAATCACAAATGGCATGACTTAATATAGGCACAGAACTGGCTGTAATTTATGTGAAGGGTTTAAAGCATTACCTTGTTCACATTCCTTCTGAAGCCCATTGAGGTAGAGGCCTCAGTTTCTGGGGCAGGTTGTGAAAAATCCTACAATAAAAGAGATAAGGGCCAGTCACATTTGTGTGACACATTCAAATGTGTGCCATAAAAATAAATAAAGTCAAATGCATTCACCTCAGCAACGGTTTCAGAACACACAGAGAGGGCGTCTTCGTCATTTGCGTCACCCTAATAGATAAAAGTAAGCAAATGTAAACCATAACTGTTGTAAAGCATATTCATAGTGTTCCGTCTGCTGCATGGTCACCTCTGAGTGGGAGACTGTGTAAACGTGTGCCGGCTTCAACAGGGACACTGTTTCCCTCTACTGCAGGACATACAGTCAACCACATGTAACACTTTTAAAAAGGTAGTAATGCATTGCACACATACCCAGTGTCACTTGCTTAGGTGGCCCTCCCCCAGTTCCCTTTCATGGGAACTTCGAACTGCGTCCTCTAGGTTTCTCATAGCGTCCCCTAGAGGACGCAGTTTCTCGTTCCCTACTCAGGGAACCATGGTTACATAAGTAACCGGAGACGTTCCCTTTCATGGGAACTTCGAACTGCGTCCTCTAGGTTTCTCATAGCGACCCCTAGAGGACGCAGTGTCTCGTTCTCTACTCAGGGAACCATGGTTACATAAGTAACCTGAGACGGTTTCCAAACGTCACACTTCTTTCTGTTTGCTGCAAAAAAGTTTTTGTGAAAATGTTCACGAAAATAATAAAAGGTTATGGTAAATACTCACCACTTTGAATTATATATTTATATTTTGTCTTTATCTGCCGCCAAGAAAGTTTGTAGTTGGGGTTGTATCTAAAAATCAGTGATTATTAATCTTTGATGTAATATACATTCACATTTGTATATACAAATACATTTATACATACATATAGTATACGTATATATGTACATTTTAATTTCAGCATTTAATACATTTTTTAAATAAAACTGTAACTGTTAACATTACGTCTAGCACAGTGAAGTAACATGAGTAACTTGAACAGCTCTATCGGAATTAACATTAGATTAATAAATGCTGAAAAACTATTGTTCATTGTTAATTCATGTTAATGCACTTTCACACATGAGTTTAAAATATTCTAGCTGAGCCCCCAGCGTGAGGTTTTTTTAGGCGACCGTTATTTTAGAATGTATCGCCTTATTGTTTCCATGGCGACGCGTCATGCTTGTCATGTGACACAACGGGTTAAGTTCTCTAAATAGTCCCTCCAGGAATTCGCGGGACTTTTTTCAGATTTTTGCGGCCTAAAATGTCTGATTTTGCTGCGGCTTTTCTCAAAATTTGCGGTGATATTTGCGGCATTTCTTATTGTTTTGCAGTGAAAATATACCACAGACAACATTCTTCTAACATTATGACTTTTCTGACTTCGAGAACCATTGTAGGGCTCCAGACTAACATTTACACACACCAGCACCAGTGCCATTAAGTTCTACAGAAGGTGGCACCAGCACCTGACAGTAAAGCACTCACCCTAATCGCACATGTACATCTCAGAGATGTCTATTTGATGTCTGCATTTACATATGCAAGATGTATTTTTTTGTGTGTTTGCTCATTTGCAATATGTCTCTAAGACTTTTCCTGTCAGATGTCAAATATACATTTATTAGAATGCATGTAAAACTGCTTCTGAGACGATTGTCAGATTACACAGCAGATGTTTCCCAGATCTTTAGCAGACGTTTTACAGATGTACTTGTGCTGTCTGGGTAGTTGAGATGCAGATAGAATTAACTTTTATTACTGTCATTCATAATGTCTAAGTATAATTTAATAAATACAAAAAATATATATAT
>NW_015650693.1:0-1472 GCF_001515625.1 Sinocyclocheilus rhinocerous | reverse complement strand
ACCGTCCTGAATGAGGCCGATGAGTGTGGTGTCGTCTGCAAACTTCAGGAGCTTGACAGAGGGGTCTTTAGATGTGCAGTCATTTGTGTAGTGGGGAGAGGACGCAACCCTGGGGGGCGTCACTGCTGATCGTACGGGTGCTGGATCGTACGAGTGTTGGAGAAAGATCGCTGATTGCGTTAATGCGTAAGTTAAACAAATACATTCAGTAGGCTATTAATTAAATATGTGTATGATGTATGTGTGTGTGCGCGTGTATATGATGGGTACCCTTTACAATAACCCTTACGAAAAAGAAGTTTATTCAAGTGTGCTATTAGTATACTTCTTTTAAACTAAAAATAGGAAAGTATACTTTTAGTCTACTTTTTATGCACTTCTCAGAAATGGCTCTATGTACTTCTCAGAAATATACTTAAAATGACATAAAAACGCTACAATTATTTAATTAGTAAACTATCAGTATACCTAAGTACACTTTTTAGTATAGTTGCAGTACAAACTAAACAGTTTGATGTAAACTAGGTGTGTACTCAAGTTATACTTAAAGTATACTTAAAAGTATACTTTTATATACTAGATAGTGGGCCAATTTAGTCCCAAGGAGTATTGAAATAGTACACTTACAAGTATACTACTAGTACACTGATATTTGTATACTTACTACATAAAGTAGTAAGTATACAAACTTACTTAAAAAATACTTAAAACATACTTTAAAAATATACTTGAACTTTACTTAAGTATACTTACTAAAATAAACTTGAAGTATACTACTTTTTGGTAAGGGAAGGTTGTATTAGTTTAGACAGTCCCTCCAGGAATCGCTGAATTTATCGCAAAATCAAGCAAACGCCGCAATTTTCGCAAGAGCTCGCAAATTTTCGTAATTGCCACATATTTCCCGCAGATTTTGGGCTTATCCATATAACATTGGTCCGACGGCAACGTCGGGTCCCTGGCCAAAAATAGTCAAGGTAGGACGGCATAAATCGGTAAAAATATGTAACACAGAACATTTCCTAAAAATGCATTCAGATACGTTTGTACATCTCTACAGTTCTCTGGGGTTGCATGTATAATTGTTACCTTGACTTTTAGCTACGTGTAGTACAATATTGTGAATACCCTGTTGTGAATCAGTTTTAAGAGGACGTCCACTATAGGCTATTTAAACCGTTTCGAGAATTAATTTTCACTTTACATATTTCAACAAAATATCAAAAATTGTTTGACTATAGGTCTATTTTTATGCAATTTTGTTTGTTTGTTTTACATATCATTTATTTAATTATTAGGCTACTATAGCCTATATCAATTTACAATAATTTACATAGCCTACTATTTTAAAAGGCTTAAAGTCAGAAAATGTCTTGGGGGTGTAACTGTCTGGACATGATTAAATAGATTAAAAGTCTCATTAAAAGCCTGAAATTATTGTATTAGCGGCCCAAATATGTAAAAAAAAAAAA
>NW_015650692.1:181224-203508 GCF_001515625.1 Sinocyclocheilus rhinocerous | reverse complement strand
ATATAGTTGTGAGGATACTGCCTTTTCTAGTATCTCTGGCAGAAAAGGGAGATTTGAGATAAGTCTGTAATTAACTACTTTTCTAGGATCAAGTTGTGTTTTTTTTAATGAGATACAGAGAGAGAGAGAATTAGAAATATTTTACATAAATAGATAAATATGTTTGGATAGATAATAGAAATATATGGATGACCAAAACCGCAAAATTTTTGTTGAATACAATTGTAACCCCATGCAGATGCTACAAAATAAGGACAAAAATGTTGAAATGACGACAGCTTCTTCATTTGAACTGAATACTACGTAGCAACATACTGTATTGCCACATGACATTTGAGATGGCGTGGATGAAAATGAGAAAAATGACAGAGCTAAGCATAGAGATATTTTGGCTAATGCAGTGGGACACTCTAGTTGAGTTTTTTGAAGACAGAACATTCTAGTCGAAAATCAGTAGTCTGACATCTCACTTTTGAGGAAGGGACAAACGAATAAAGAGTAGAGGGAAACCCCCTGGTGCATGCTGGGAAAGTGTTTGTATTTGTAGAGATTAATCTGTGTTGATCTGCCTGTTCTGTCAAAACTGAGTGCAAGCTCTCACACACACACACACACACGTTTACTTAGCTATCTAAATGGGGACATTCCATAGGTGTAATGGTTTTTATACTGTACAAACTGTATTTTCTATCGCCCTACACCAACCCTACACCTAAACCTACCCCTCACGGAAAACTTTCTGCATTTTTACCATTTAAAAAAAACTTTGTTTACTTTATTTTTTATATCAGTTTTACAAATGAGGTTAGCTATCTAAATGGGGACATTACATAGACTTCTATTGTTTTTATATACAGATAGTTATACACTTTTTAACCTAAACCCAGCCCTACCCCTCACAGAAAACTTTCTGCATTTTTACCATTTAAAAATTTGTTTGTTTACTTTATTTTTTATATCAGTTTTACAAATGAGGACGTCCCCAAAGGGAGGTTTTTGGAGATTTTGTCAGGTTTAGCTCACTTTTGGGTACAAATTTGTCCCCAAAATATGGTTAAGTAGGTACACACACACACACACACTTTTAAATATTTCCTCTGACCTTAGAGTTAGTGACAGAAGAATTGCGGATTTGGAGAGATGGACTCGCCACCCAGTGATTACAAGGTGTGTGCATGAGCACCGTTACCAATTCCCACCTGTTGATAAACCACATGCTGTCAGTTTTGATAAGTCACTTGCCCCTGTAGGAGTCAAATTTGTATGTATCATCCTTTTAAATTATATTAGTGATATTGGCAGCATCAGAGAAAAGGTGAAGAGAGAGAGAGGGAAAAAAGAGACCATCCAGGCAAGAGAGAGAGAGAGCAAGATATGACAGATAAAGATGGAGAGACAGGATAAATCAATATTGGGCAGGTGCAGCAGACAGGATATGTTTACTGTTCTATTTTATGGCTTGATGAAACCTGGCAAGCTGTTGCATGTCTGCAGTCCCTATTGTTTTCTTGTAGAAGCTGCCTGCAATATAGGTACATTTACAACAGGTGGCGGTATTTCATTCCAACTCATTTTAAGCTTGTAAGTGTTCCTTTGGATTGTTAAGTAAACTATCCACCTTAAATGACCCTGTAATTCCTTTTTGTGCTTGTATTCTCCATAGCAAAGTAAGGACGATCTAATTTATACAGCGAGCTAACAACACAAGCTAATTAAATGTGTAGTGCGCCTACTGAAAGTTTTCCACAATTAAGATTTCACTGTTTTCATTCATTATCTGTGCAAGGTTCTAGGCCTGTGTTAGCCTTTGATTGTTTCAAATTACAGAGCCAACTTTTATCTCAGCTGTTGTTGGATTACAGTACAAGAACTCTGCTTGTTTTTAGCATCTTTGGAGGTACACAAACACTTGGTGTTTGGTAAGTTTAATAGCCTGCTCCCTCCTACAGAGGTTACACGGATTTTTATGGATCGTTGAATCTGCATTTGCAAATTGTCACACGTGCGTGGACTGCTTTGAATTTGTGTGCAGTATTTTTGAGACCTTCCTGACAGGTGAAGATTCATAAATATATATATTTTTTGGAGGATGTTCCGTTCAGCCAATCGCGGTGAGCTTTTAATCCACCAATCAAAATGCTCCTTACTGAACAGACTCAAGAAGCTCAATGCTGCGCTTGTACTGTGCATTGTTCCATGATCGGGTCCTTGATGTAAAGACATTTTAATGGGTACTCTTTTTTTAGCACCTGTTTGCAATTTCTTCAAAATTGCATTATGATGTATATCGTTCGCACAAAATACAGCTACCCGGTTAGCCTCCTGTCTTATACACCAAAGTTGCACATACCCTATTTATTCAGATCTATCTGTAATGTTATTAAATAAGTGTTAAATGTCCAGATATTTCATTTAATAACAACAATTATGTAATGTGTTCTGTTGTTGTTAGTAGTAGTAGTATCAGGTTCACAGTAGCTTTTGATCAGGCATTAAAAACAGCTACCACCACCTAAGGGAGATTTCAAACACACAGTGGAGAGATTTCAGCATGGAGGATGAAAACCAGACTCAGTGAGTGAGTAAAGTCGTTTTTTTATCTGATGGCATTTTCTTATGATTAAAGGTTGTTTTAGTTGATTAAGTGTGCAGTTTGGCGCAATTCTCAAAACATCCACAAGATGGCGGCGATTATCGGTGAATCCGATATTACAAAACCGATATCCGATTATTGTAAAATGCTTAAATATCGGGAAAAATATCGGTAAATCGATATATCGATCGATCTCTAGTTTGCAGTGTTACAAAGTTGTTAGTACACGCCAGCTTTCTTATATTATAAATACAGAGTTCTGGCATGAAACTCTAGATGGCGCAGTTCGATAGGTCTAACTCAATCTGACCTAATGACATCATTATCACATGGCACAGCTGATTGGTTCTCTCCTGTATCGGTAGCCAATGAGCTCGCTGCTCAACATTCAAATGTATGACTAGTGCTTGCCGTAGCAGTTGCAGCTTGCTTCAGAAACGAGAAATCAACATCTAAGATAAGTGAATGCTCTTATGCTTATCGCAGTCATATCAATGACAGTGTTGTGGGAGACGCTGAAGATCACTATCTACGGCTGTAACAGTCAGTTCCGAGTGAAATGCATTATGGGTAGTGTTAGTTCGGAGAAATGTGCTTGAGCGACGTGTGCTCTTGCTGTGCTGTGTAATTCAGAAAATGGAGAAAGAACATTTATATTCTGCTTTTATTTCAGTTAATTCAGGTCAGTCAACCCAGGGGTTTTTGTGCACTGTAAATTTGACAGCTTTTATCTACACAAGAGAGTAAAATGGCATGCATCAGCTAACTTTGTCCATCTCATCATTGCACGAACATGAATTAACAAGCTGTTACGCAGTCACTGGGACTGATGAAGTGGAGAAAGTAATAGCAGTTATCAAATGACTAAATTATGATATTTGCTCAGGTGGGTGCTGGGGTCTTATCTATCGGATTGCAACATATATACATTTTGTTAATTAAATATTACACATAGTGCGCGTCTAATTAGAGTTAAGCCAGTCGGCGTGGAAGCCCAGGCTTACATAGTCATAGCCCACTATTGTTAAGCCGGTCGGCGTGGTAGCCAAGGCTCACAAAGTGATAGGCCACTAGTGTTAAGCTGGTCGGTGTGGTAGCCCAGGCATACATAGATAGTAATATATGCGGTTCACATGGCTCTTCGGAGCAGCAGCCGCTCGCTGCTCAACATTCAAATATATGACTAGTTTGCCGTAGCAGTTGCAGCTTGCTTCAGAAACCCTCCACATTCCCTAGCTTCCACCTGTATAGGTCTGCTACAAGGTTATTTCATGTGTTATATTTGCAGCAGCAATATTTCTTACATGCTCACAGCAGCATGTTGTGGATGTATTGGCAGTAGCAAGTCTCGGTACTTGCTCTGCCGCAGAAGCAGCAGCAGCGTAGCAGATCTATTCCGCCAAGACCAAATACATTAACATTGTCATGTACATTACAATACAATGGGCATGGTTTATTACTCGACTAGACTAGGGTTTAAATTTGATTAAGGACGGGCACGTTTTGAGTTGGAAAAAAATGTTTGGTGAATACATTTTTACATAATAATTCACCAAATTGAAACTAGGTGGAATAAAGATATTGACACTAAATTTTTTTTTACATTTTTTGTAGCTTTATTTACCTGGCTTAAGAACAAGATTCCTATATATAATGACTGCCTGGCAAGGGGGTATTTTGGAACAATTAGGAGTAATTAAGGACAATATTACATAAAGTCTCACAAGGGAAATTTATATAAAATAATTTGTGTAATTTGTATTATGCATTGTTTTGAATAATTAAAAACAAATTAGGTAACTTTAGGTTCACATACAGAACACATTCTGCATAAAGTAGTCACAGCTGATAGTAAAAAATATAATAACTAATAAAAACTGCTACAGAATGACATATATGGTTATTCTTCAGTGTTATTTTGATATCTTTTAGGACTTAATTTGTAAAGTTTATTTTTTCTTTTCCTTAATTACTCATTGTCATCATTTGTTTCTTGTTAACATATGATTCTCTGGGTATGCATTGCCTTCCTCTTCTTCGTTCAGGTCCAAGTCTTATTCTCCTTGTATTGGATGCACTTATAGTGCATGGAGTACTTTATTTTATACGTTTATAATTTTCACATTCCTCTGTTTATCTAGTCACCAATAAAGCTGCGTTTAGATCCTAAAACCTAAAGACTGCATTGCCTAAATACTGCATTCTACACTCACCTTCTTCATCCTTAAACCCTGTTTCAGTGTTTCATATATTTCAATTTCAGTGTTTTCTGTGAATGATTTCAATCTTTAAATTGATTGTTAACCCCAAAATGAGGATTTTTGTTTCAACCCCGTTTGACTGTCTTTCTTCTGCAGAACTCTAAAAAAGATATTTTGAAGAATGTTATAATATGAAAAACTGACATTTTGCTTCTGTTGTGAAATACATTTTAGACCACAGTTAAGTGGCAGTCACACTAGATTTTGAGCATGCAAAATGTCTATAGACACAGCAACGGTCGTAATATGACATCATGCTCCACAGCATCTTTTTAAAAAACATAATTCAACATATAATACATCCAAAATGTAATAATATACAGTCTACGCTACTTTACTGCAACACTGCAATCCTGCATATTTAAAGGGGTCCTATTATGCTTTTTCACTTTTTGAATTTTAGTCAGTGCCCGGTGCGCAGAGGTATGCAAATACATACGTTGACAGGCAGGTAAGAAAGCATATTAAAACGCTCGGGCCGATATGTGAAGAGACTTTCAACCAGCATAACAAAAAATGTTTCTGAAGACAATCACCTATTGCACCTTTAATTTAAAATGCCTAAAGTTAAACTTTCCTTGTAATGACTTGCAATCAGAATGCGCAGAGGTATGCAAATACATACGTTGACAGGCAGGTAAGAAAGCATATTAAAACGCTCGGGCCGATATGTGAAGAGACTTTCAACCAGCATAACAAAAAATGTTTCTGAAGACAATCACCTATTGCACCTTTAATTTAAAATGCCTAAAGTTAAACTTTCCTTGTAATGACTTGCAATCAGAAGCGTTTCTAAACCTGTTGTCCAACAAAAGAGAACATTATAACATGGTTCTACTCCACAACATGGGGTGGGGCACTTGGCTCCTGCCCCTCCGGAGGTCTGTGCATTCCACTGTTTGTTTATATTAGAGATTTCTAGAGCGTCATGAGTTCTATTACTTCTGTGATGCATATGTGGACCCAGATAGCACACGTACGTCTGCAAGATGTCTGTTAAAGATGACTTAATCTGGAAAGCATCTCCTGTGTACAAACATCTGATAGACATCTCTAATATGTCAGTTTTACATACATTCTAAATCACAAACATCTTAAAGACATTGTCTAAACATCTATTTGTCATCTGATCGGAAATGTCCTATAGACGTATTGTAGATGAGCAAACACTCTAAAAAGCATGTCTTGCAGATGTAAATGCAGACGTCAAATAGACGTTTCCATGATGTACGTGTGCTATCAGTGGAGTTTCTGCGCGCGGGCGCCTCTGGCCTCCAGTATGAATGAAACAGACATTAAATGTGTTTATAGTGCTCAATAATGCCCAATCCATCTTATCACCCATCCATTTTCTTAAAAATGGTTTAAAGGTTGAAATGTGAAGTTTATAATTTTCTAAAACTTTTTGGTTTTGTGAACACCTGTATCTGAACTGTAAATCATGCTTTTTACAGTAATTTTACAGTTTAAAATATTACCATAGACATTGCCCTACCCCGCTCATATGGTATTAATTTTATTTGTGCAGGTCTTATAAAATATCTTAAAAAGTCTTTAATTTGATCTTAAAAATCCTGCAGATACCCTGGTTTTAAAGTGTAGATTTAGCACCGGTATCGTAAAAAACCCAAACGATACCTAACCCTACTTTTAATTCAGCTAAGAGCTCATGCTGATCTTCTATAGAGCACACTTGTCATGTAATACGAATTCTCAAGCATAGAGTTAACCAAACTTGAACTTTGGAATTTGCATGAGCTTGCATTTTCGGTTTCCTGGAATCACTTGCATAGGCGCGGATGGAAGTCAGTGGAAAAAAAAGAGTTGTGTGATTACACCTTTATTGTATTCTCAAAAAGGCCAGAAGGTTTGTTGGTCCCACATGATTTCAGGAATTCCTATTACTGGATGGAATAATCCCAGGATAAACTCATTAGCTTGGATTTAGGTAGCAGCCCAATTCTTTCAAAATCTCTATTGCTGACAGAAGGTATTTTACTCACAAAAGCCCAAAAATCCCACAACTAATGCACGCCCTGCCAGTAGAATTGATCTTGAGAGCTCTTGGTGGTAAAGCCTCTCTAGCTCCATTACAGTCTCTGTTTTGGATTGAAGCCCAACCAGCAGCTCTTTTTATTCCTCTGGCCTACATGACATGAAATATAGGCCATTTATTATAATATCGTACTAATTTGATAATAAATTATTCTCGCCTTCTTGGTCAGTCTCCATTACTGCGAGTGCCGGTTGAGAGTGTTTTTTTTTTTTTTTCCTATAGAAAAAGCTTTATTTTACATCCGCTTCCTTATCCATTACTGAGCCAGTAACAGCTGATGGAATCCAGGCTGGTCTGATCCCAACAGGAATAGCATGAGAGGCTGAAGTCCTCCTCAGTCTATGCCTTTCTCTTAGCTCTCCCTCTCTGTGTAATCAATAACCCTCACCTGAGTAGCCTCGCAAGCTCTAGCATTTTGACAAGTTGGTTGGCGTCCTGGGGGTCTTGCAGGCTAAAGACATACCGTTTTTGACATAACCAAGAATGGAAGTCTGACACCTTTTCTGTCACCTGGCAAAAGGTAAGACATGTATTAGGCCTAAATAATATCTCCATTGTTATTCACCAGACAGAGATGTCAGAGTATGAATGAAACAGACATTAAATGTGTTTATAGTGCTCAATAATGCCCAATCCATCTTATCACCCATCCATTTTCTTAAAAATGGTTTAAAGGTTGAAATGTGAAGTTTATAATTTTCTAAAACTTTTTGGTTTTGTGAACACCTGTATCTGAACTGTAAATCATGCTTTTTACAGTAATTTTACAGTTTAAAATAAGCCAGAGGGAGCACTGGATCTTTTCCCAATGGGCCAGGCAACAAATGTATATATTTTATTTATTTATATATTATACACACTGCCTTTCAAATATTCTGAATCGGTAAGATTTTTATTTTTGTTTTTCAAAGAAGTTATGCCCACTGAGGCTGCATTTATTTGATCAAAAATACAGTAAAAAAAAAAAAAATGATGATAATAATTAAAATAGAAATAAAAATAACAATTAACTATTAAATGAACTATTAACTAAAGTAACTATTAACTAACCATTAGCTAATAACTATTAAATAAATAATTAAAATAACTATTTTCAATTGTAATATATTAAAAAATATATATATATATATTCCTGTAAT
The DNA here is from genome assembly GCF_001515625.1 of Sinocyclocheilus rhinocerous. Taxonomy (NCBI): domain Eukaryota; kingdom Metazoa; phylum Chordata; class Actinopteri; order Cypriniformes; family Cyprinidae; genus Sinocyclocheilus; species Sinocyclocheilus rhinocerous. The sequence goes on along the minus strand of NW_015650692.1, from coordinate 195,459 downwards.
GGCAAAGTTTTCAGCAGCTATTACTCCAGGCTTCAGTGAGAAGATCATCCTTCATAAATAATTCTAATATGCTGATTTAGTGCTCAAAAAATATTCCTTTTCACTTATTTGTATTATCTGTGTTTAAAACAGTTGTGCTGCTTAATGTTTGAAATGTGGAATATATACACAAGTTTATTTATATATTTTAGAACTTAAATATAGTATTAAAGTTGCAAGTCCTAACATAGGCAATATTTCTTTAAGGATTAAAAAAACTAAACAAAACAAACAAAAAAAAAAGTAAAATGTTGTCTTTGTATTGGAAAATGAGAATAATCATCCAAGATTTTCACTCCTGTCTCCATGACATGTTTTTGTGATTGATTAGGGCAATATGCTGATTTAGTGCTCAAAAAATATTCCTTTTCACTTATTTGTATTATCTGTGTTTAAAACAGTTGTGCTGCTTAATGTTTGAAATGTGGAAACTGTTTTGTTTTCAAGTTCAGAAGTTCAGATGGAGCGGCATTTACTACACAGAGCCGTAGTTCACTGACAATTAGGCAATATCGCGTTCATTATCGCATAATCGCATGTGATTAATTGCACAGCCCTAGCTTTAACCTTACAATTGTGACTGTTTCTGTGATTCTGTGCCTAATACTGTCACTGTCCATGGTTCTGAAATGCTTTCATTTTAAATGCTGTATGCATTTTTTTTTTTTTTGTGAGTAAGCAACAGTGGATAGTTAATTCTCAAGCAGACCACCTCAGTTCTGAGGGGACAGTTTATTTTGTTACAGAACCTTAACAAATTGCAGCAACAACAATTTAAAAAGAACATGTGGACATAAATCTTGAAACTGTTCTTTTTATGCCCTGTAACTAAATTAAATGGGGCTAGACTGAAAAAGAGAGTGAGGATATAGTAAAGAGAAATGGATCTTCTGGACAGGATGAAAGACTCGAACGAATAAAGAAGTTAATGCTGGCAGGGGTGGATAGAGCTGTGAGGAGACAATCAGTACTGTACTGTGAAGGACATTGTCTTGGTTGCAAAATAAACAAACATTTTTTTACATGAACACATCGCGCACACACACAGGCCTGAGGCTCCCACAGTATACCATGTGGAGTTGTGCTCTGCCGTTGATGGCCAGAGCTGCTGAATTGATTTATTACTTCTGGCTGCTGTTGTTGACATGGCTAAAATCTAAATGGCTACAGCCGGCTGGCAATGTAAGCACTTTAAAGGGCACCGTAAGTCATTTATACTTGCTCTCACTCGTTTTGTTTTATTTTCAATAAAATCTCATTCGACAGGCTTGTGGTCTGTGCTAAAAAAGATTGAATTCTGAGATTAAGCGTGTGGTATCAGAATATCTTTGTGTTTGGAAGAAAATACCTATTGTTCCTTTCCTTCCTCCACTGCGTCCATTCATGTACATTTGCACCCTTCCCTGCATCCATCCAAATGCCCCATGCTAAATAAAATGCTAAGTGCACTTAACCTTTCATAAACAGCGAAAAACCAGAGGGATAAGCAACAGAATAGCTGGCAGGTTGCTATCGTCAGCAGTCTGACTTGCTCAGTGTCTGTGCTTGTTCACTTATATCTCTTGCTCAATATCGGTCTTTCTTTCAGGGGTTTATATGCAACGGATGTGATTCAAACAGAAATGAGCATGGTTTAAAGGAACAGAGAGCACAAAAGCTTTGTTGACAGATGCAGTTAACACAACACATGCACATCCACGTGGTGTAGTGTGTAATTCAGACTTTGAATGAAGATTTGTAATTGCTTTTCAGCTATTTGCATACACTTGGTGTGAACACCCACTTTAAAACCCTGCTTATCTGTTGCGTATGTATCTGATCTAGTGTCAGGGTGATCGCAGATTGTGTAAATGTGATCAGAAACATGTCCTCCCTTTCTTTCTCTCTCGATATCATTTTCTCACTCTCCCTCGCCAATTTGAAATGCAAATAGTTATTGGATGACAATGAATTTTGTAGCTAAAAGACATTAACTCTGAGGTGATTGGCTATAGCAAGCAAAATTCATGAATACATCTTCAAGGAAGGATTACAGATAAAACCAGCTCATCAAATAACACAGAAGCCTGAGATAACCCGATTCTATCATTCTCTCCTCACATCTCGCCTCTCTACTCCCTACAGAGAAATGCAAACCATTCTTCAGCATACTGCAATCGCTCTCATTCTCTGCTTGTTCTTCCCTAAGGCTGTGTGGAGTGCAACAAAGTGGGTGTTGCACAAATGACTGCCAAATCTCTCTAAAACAGACTGGTGTTATAAATGCCAGTCTTTTGTAAGGGCCCTGTCCTAGGGGTTTAGAGTGAGCTGTTGACCCACACTCAGACAAATGTGGGATTGGTCATTAAGGGAGATTTTTTTTCATTTCCTTTCCCTGTTAATCGATTTCTGTTCAATTATTTGTCGTACGTGTGTCTTATTCACTTATGTCACACCATATGTACTGTACATATAAACCCACTTGAGTCTAGGACAAATTAATTACACACTTATGTAGCTACATATGCCTGCATGTCATAGATAACTAAAGTGCTCTTTATGTAAAATTTCCTAGACACTAAGATCAAGAAGATACTGCTTTTTCGTTCCTGTTTTTAACCCAAATGGTTTTAAATAAGCACTGGATTCAACTGAGCACTGAAATACTCTAAAAGTCTTTTATGAGCCGGTTCTTTTTAGTGAAGCAAAAACACACAGCATGACCAGTGTAGTCTAACCACCTGACTGTTATATATATATATATATATAATTTTTTAAAAATTATTATTATACTTATTTTTTGGGGGGTAAATCAAAATCCCTTATAAATCAGTCAGAGAGGTTGCTAAATTCATGTAATTCACTTACTGAACGACAAGTTATTACTTTTTCATGTTGATCTACAAAATAAACCAATAGGCCTCTTAATGTAACTCTTAACTCTTAATGTGTTTTGCACTTAAGGCTTGTGAGACTTAAATCAGTGTAGTTACTGACTGGTTGTTTGACAGTGTATAGTTAAAGATTACGAGTTGTATTGTATAAAATTCAGTTTGATTCGATTGAAATATTATTTGTTATATTTATTCTGTTGAAATATGAATGATTGGAAACAGACTACTTGAGGGCCAGAAATGCAGTAAGTATTCCATTTCATTCCACAGGGGTTTGTTATGGAATAACAATCGTTAACTAGAATAATGGAAGTGTTAAAGTTCCGAAGAAATAGAAGTAGTTGACAGATCTTTTCTTTCATATTGTAATGTACTTCTGTATATATATTGGATTACTTAAAAAAAAATAAGCAGACTAAATGATTGGTGACGTCCGACATGCATCAGAGAGAAGTCGTTTTACCTATCCCACCCCCCCTTGAAACACACACTTCTAGACATACATTAACCCACATACTGAATAAACTGGCTTATTCACAGTTCACTGCATTTATAGCCTCATCTTCTTTGTGTATCTATACATTTTCATGCCTGAAAGTGTGTACAAACAAACACACTTTAGCAACAAATACATTTCTGTTCTCTAAACTCTTAAGCTCTTGTCTGTGCCACCTGATGTGAGCTGCATTCACAATTGTTGCAAAAGTTCTCAGAAACATATGTGCAAACTTTTATATGTATCTCTCTCTCTTTTTCAAGCCATTCTAATTGAGCTGTTCATGCAGGAGCTCATATTTAATGCATTTAATGCACAGAGAGATGAAGAGAGACCGGCAGAAATGGTCTTCTGCAGAATGTCCTGCTGGTGTTAACAAGCTTTAGGACTGCACTTATCTGCTGGCTCTTATTTTATATTCTGACTCAGAACATCAATCTTAATTCCACCAGAATTTCACTGGTTTCGTCTGGAGTGTGTGTGTGTGTGTGTGTGTGTGTGTGGAAGTGGTGGAGTTGAGAATTTTGTTTGTTTGTTTTCCATTTTAGCATGGATGCCTTGGATTATATTCACTGAAGCTTTGGGGTCTTACTGAGTATTATGGGACATTTGCCACGATTGTTATTGTCTTGTCTGTGGGCCAGTTTGGTGGATTCAGCAGAACTTCAGCCTCAAGGTTTTTTTTTTTTTTACAATGCAAAGGAAGAGGGAGGGGAGAGTAGGACAAAGGATGGACATTGGAACTCAAAGTGGAAAAAATTATCATACAGAGAAAGGTCATGTTTACACTTCAATTGAAATCTAAATCTAAATCAAGGGTCTCCAAACTTATTTCATTCGAGAGCTACTTTTTAAAAATAAAAGTGGCTGAGAGCTACCCATGTAATACAATACTTAATGCATACTTAAATACAATATTCTCTTAATGTATCAATCCAAACAGTTATACACAGTTTTGTTAAATGTGCTGAAAATGTTCAAAAAGTACTGATACACACACACAAATAATTTAACCAGGTTTTATGTCAAAACCAACAAATAAAATTAGAATCACTTGCAAAAAAGTGTATCTTTTTTTGTTTACATAAACTTTTAAATAAAAACATTAAAAACAGTGGCCAGATTTTAAACTAACAAAAAATATTCATAATGCTATCTACTGATATGTATTACGTTCAAATAAAGCTTTTTACCCCCCCCAAAAAATAGTTTTCTAAAATGATTAACCTCACATTTCACCTTTAAATATTTTTTTTTATGAAATGGATGAGTTAGAATGATAAATTGAAGACTTAAGATGCAAAAACCACTATTAAGTTGGTCCATATTTTATTTTATTTTATTTTTTTCTGTTAAATGAGCATTTTTATCAGGCTCCTATTTTTAGTTTTAGTAATTTCACTTTCAAAAATGTCCAATCTTATTTTCATACAAGCATGATAAACATGCTTGTGTAAAAGAAAAAATGATTAACCTCACATTTCACCTTTAAATATTTTTTTTTATGAAATGGATGAGTTAGAATGATAAATTGAAGACTTAAGATGCAAAAACCACTATTAAGCTGGTCCATATTTTATTTTATTTATTTTTTTTCTGTTAAATGAGCATTTTTATCAGGCTCCTATTTTTAGTTTTAGTGATTTCACTTTCAATTTCACTTTCCAAACTTATTTTCATACAAGCATGATAAACATGCTTGTGTAAAAGAAAAATCTCAGGACTTATATTTTATTTGCTCCATATAACAGTTCTGCATAAGCTAATATGCATTCTAAAAATCTTAACATTTCGGATAACAAGGTATTCTATTTTCCATCGACCGGTTAAGTCCGATTTTTGTATTGGTTTGAACAGAAATGGCAGACGGGCTCTGTCTGACAGCAGGTGGCACTTAAGGAATAGCAGAAATAGAGCTGTTTCCCCAGTAACCGCTGTAAACAAGGCAGCACTGCACTTATAAACACTACTTTACTCGGAGGGAAGATGAAAAGTAAATGCCATAGAAACTTTTCTGAAGACAGTCGGTTCCCTATTATGCATTCATACAATTCATTCAGTCAAACATTATTTCATATAATTTCTCTCAGCAGTCATGTTTTCAGACAAAACAAAACCTATTCTGCATGTCGTGCCTGTGTGAGACTTACTAACTTTGCTGAACGCTGAGCAGTATTTACTGTGAGTTTTCAAATCATCAAATGCTGGTTTAATGATAATTAAAATATGAAACGGGATAATTAAAATAACCTCACGGCTGGTATGTCAAAACAATTAATAGCATGAGCATGTTTTATTCTGGGGCCGGTTGCATAAACTGCTTAGACTAGTCTTTAGTTTTCAAAAGTCAGTTACAAAAAGTTAGATTGACCCAATTTGAGTCCGAAAAGTAACGCTGATTACCTCTTGGCTAACTGCTAGTTGGTTAAACTGTCTTAACATAGTGGCTATGTTTATGCAACTGGCCCCTGGGTTTATTTGTCATTGTCTATGTTGCCATGACAACCGTTCTTATCCCTCAAGATTACTAAAGAGCTGTGAAGTACAGTTGTGAAGTATTGACCTCTTCACTCACTCACTCACTCACTCACTCATTCAGACTCAATCACTTGCTCACTGACTTACTCATTGATTCACTCTTTTACTGACTCACTCACTTATAGTTAGTCCCAAATGACATGCACTATAAACTATGCACAGTCTGACAGCCCCTCCCTTTCCACTACTTAAGGAAAACTGGCAGCTGAGTGTATGAAGTGTCCAACATTTTACACTTTTTTCTGTTAAATAAGTACATCATCTAGGTATTTGGAGTGTACTTTTTCTTTTTAGAATTTTCAGTGTGACTCTACACTATTTGTACTACAAAATGGCATAGAGTATTGCATAAGTATGCAGATTGGCTCACTGATTTACTCACTCACTGATTCGTTCAATCACTGACTCATTTGCTCACTTACTGACTCACTCTCAAACTCACTAACAGCCTCGATGACGTATGCAGCCTTCTAATGCGACCTCCGGAGGGCGCAGCCTTCTAAATGAGACACAGCTACTTACTCAATCACTCACTCACTCACTCACTCACTCACAGACTCATTCACTTAACCATTGACTCACTGACTGATTCATTCATTGACTCACTCACTCACAGTCTCATTTGCTCATTCACTCGCTGACTCACTCAGACTCACTCATTTACTCACTCCCTCACTCATTTGTTCACTCTTGTAGTGAGGTTGTTTTTTTTATATACAGTATATAGATCTGTTTTTTAAGGCTCTGAATCATAATCAGTGTCTTAATTCTTCAAAGTAGTCAAACGTATTATTTTCTTCCTTCCCTCTTTGGGCCAATTCCGGATTAATTGAAGGAGGGGATGATCCCAGTGATTTTACCAATATTGCGCTTTTGCTCAAAGAGCTAGTAGAATGCTCACTGTAGGGCATGAAAGGCCGTGTTTGTGTGAGTGCCTCTCTAATGTTTTCCGAACAGGAAATCATCCATCTGCTTTATTGTCTGAAACACTGTGATATAAAATCTATAACAGTAAAGCAGATCCTCATAATAAGAAGTTTTATTTGAACTTGTCTTGTTTATTATACTTTCTTACACTCAGTTAAATATTTTCATTAGTTCATAACATAAAGCGTTCTCTAGATGTCACTAAAGCAGTGAGTTGAGGCTGAGCACATCTGGAGCTCTGACATGCTGCCAGTAATGATTGAACAATGATGAGTTCTAATAACCATAGTGGTTTTGTACTTCTCCGTTTATTCTCCTCATGTATTCACATATGTGTCTATTCTTCATCTTTGCACCCAATTACTATTTTTCTCATTGGCATATTCTGGGTCATATCTGTAGGCGAATGGTCGCCATAGCAGCCGCTTGAGAGCCGATTATAATCACACATGTCACCACAAACAAGTCTGATCAAAAAGACACGGATTGCATCTCTCTCTCTCTCTCTCTCTCTCTCTCTCTATCTCTATCTCCACCCCCACACCCTCTCCCCATCCCCCACTCTTCTCTTTACCATCTGTCCTTTAATCCTGCCCCTCCTTATGGTACTCGTTATAACCTGCCTATTTGACACTGGATCATAAAGGAAAGTAGCAGAATAAAGTTTATCGAATTCAGGTCAAGGAGGTCAGTAGCATCTGCAGAAAGCTGTCCGTTAGCATTCCTGTTCATCTCCTGAAAAACTGCAGCAACCTGATTGAAGCCATCTTTTCTTGTTTGGGGCATAAATGTACAACCCCATTTCCAAAAAAAAGTTTGTACATTTTGTAAAATGCAATAAAAACAAGAACCTGTGCTTTGTAATTCTCTTTAACCTTTGTTTAACTGACAAAACTACAAATAAAAGATTTCCAGTGTTTTCACCAACCTTATTGCAGTTTGTAAATAAACCAATTTTAATTTTGATGGCTGAAAAGTTGAGACAGCGGTAAAATAAAAGTGAAAAAATTATTAAGTTAAATGTTTTTTGAAACGTTCTACAATAAGCAGGTGAATTGTTAATAGGAGAGGATATCATGAATGGGTAAAAAAAAAATGTGTTTATGCAGTTTAAGGTTCAAAGAACACATTATTTTCCACATACTGTACATTATTGTTTCTCCTCTATGCCCCGCCTTTCTGAAACGCGTCAATTTTTACAAAGCTCATCGGTCTGAAAAGCGAGGTGTGCTCTGATTGACCAGCTATCCAGTGCGTTGTGATTGGCCGGATACCTCAAGCGTGTGACAGAAACGTTACGCCCACTGCTGTTCCTGAAACCACGCTTTCTTTCTTTGCGTGCACATTTGGGCGGTGTTATGCAAATCTTCCCACATTGTGACGTAGGTATGTGGGGGCGTGTTAGAACGAGCTGTTTTAGGTAGGCGTGGTTGACTCTTAACTTTTATAAAGAATATCTCTTTGGATTTGAGACTTTAGTCTTTGCAACTTTACAGATCTTCTTTATGCACCAAGAGCTTGTAACACTCCAAAGAGAAAGGAAAAATTGAAATCGCATCATATGACCCCTTTAATAATTCTCTTTGACCTTTATTTAGTTGACAATAAAATATCTCCTTAATCTTGCTCGATACAAAACTTCACCTGCTCAACAGTCAGTGGTCATTGTTCATAAGGAGATCTCTATATAGTTTTGGAACTATATTGATTGTTTATGTTACTAAGGATGGTTGTTAAAGGTGTTGCGTGGTGATACACAGAACCGTTGGCTGAAGGCTGTCACAGCCATGCTTTATCGTGAATAAAACACAGCTGTTGACCAATCAGAATCAAGGACTGGATCTAACCGTTTTATAAATTAGTTATGTTAACATAATCTTAATTAAAATACTAAAACATATACTAAAAATATAGAAGTAGAACATTTAACTCACACCATATTTTTTTATATTTATTTTTATTAGAACGAACGTCCAAGAGGCACATATTATCTTAGGATTGCCTTTGAATATTGTCTTATATAGATAAAGGGGAGCCTTGAAGTCAAAAATATTGAGAACCACTGGTGTAAATTATTATGTTTCTCTAGCTATGACATGTCTAGGTTTTGTTGTTGTTTAGTTTGAGGTTGGATTGATTTTACAGTGTTATTTAGGCTAACTCTGATGTATGACTCAAAAATGTCCATTTATATGATGTCTATTAATGTATAGAATAATAGATGAATATAATATGATTTATTGTATAAATATACATGTGTTCTATGCATTTTTATCTAAGCCAGTTATAGTATATTTATTTAAATGAATATATACATAATTTTACATGAAACGCCTTGAAGTTGAAAAATCAATTGCTTATGAAAAAAAAAATCATGTCATATTAGTGCCTATCAGAAGACTAGCATCATTGGGTAAATCTACATATTCTCATAATTTTCCATGTTGCCACAATGACAGTAGCCACATGTGTATCCACATGAATCAGATCAATTCCTGCCTTATGGTGGTATCAATTTGTACATGCAGTTGCATTTTCTGAAGCGACATTCGGGCTTGATAAATCACTTTGTGGGTGCAATTTAATCTATTTGCATTGACATCGCAATGTATGTTGTGCATGTATGGAGAAACGGTTTACAAATTACAGATTACAAATTCAGCACCCTGAAAACTGACAAAAAATGATAGATTTGTTTTCTGCATGAAGAAACCCTTGTGGTTTTACCTAAGACTTTCCAGAATTCATTAATTCATTCATTTTTTTAATTAATTCATTCATTTATTTGTTTGTTCAGTCATCCATATGTTTTTTCATTGATTAATTAATTTTTTCTCTCTCTCTCCCTCTCTAGTGGTTTAGCTGACATCGGTTTGAACCCTCTTCTCATGGTCATTTTAGTCGGTTAAGATTAAAAAGCCTGAAATCCTCCTGGCACGAAAAAGGGCGGGAGCTGAGTAAAAGAGTGAATTAATTTTGTCAAATCAGCGTCACAGCAGTTTAAAAGTCTGTTTGTTTCTGTAAAGCATCTAAAAGTGTGGATTTATGTCCATGTATATGTGGTAAATATTGTGATATGTCTGAGTAAATTTACAAAGCTATGTTTGAAATTATATTTGTGTGTTTATATTTGTGTTTGTGTGGGTGAGCGTCTGCTTTTGGCAAGCTCATTCCAATGTGGGATTAGTAGGCAACGCTGAATTGTGGGGAGAAATTGGATCAGATTACAGTGAATTTTGGCACCGGATTATCTTCAATCCCTTCAGTGTATCCAAGTACCCTGAATGAGTGTTTATGAAAGAGAAGACACCAGAAAAAGAGAAGAGAGTTGCAGACTTTAGAAGAAGTGGATTCTTGTATCTTTGTCTCCTTCTTCTGTTTTCATCTCTTATGTTTAATGTGAGACTGTTTTCATCTCACCTAGGATGTCTGTCTCTATATCTCATACACATCTCCTGCTCTATGGGTTGTGTTTTTGGCTGGTGTCAAGACCAGCAGTCCTGCTGTTTTCATGGCTTTTACCAGAAGCCTCTTTGCTTCCTTCCACTGGCACCACGCTGTTCAGCAGAATTAACCAATCACCTGAGGGTTTTTTTTCTACAAGCTTGAGAGATTTAAGAGGGAAAGTTTGGGCTTTTTAAACGAAATCTCTGCTTATCATGTTAGGTTCAAATTGTCATTCCACTGGGAGCTCAAGCAGAAGCCCCAGGGGATACCGGCACATGTAAATAAAGTTCTCAAACTTACTCATCTTCTCATAATTTCCATATCAAAATATCTGACATTGTTACCACTATTTCTAGTTTCTAACAGAAAGCATCTTTTGATTATTGCATGCTGTGGAGCTGATCTGTTGGGTTCTTGTATCATGTCTTAACTTGGCAACCCATTTTACTGGATGCCTTCCAAAGCACAGTGCAGCGTGAATTATACCAGAGATAGGCAACTCTGGTCCCGGAGGGCCACTGTTCTGCAGAGTTTAGCTCTATTCCTAATCAAACACACCTAATACAGAAAAATCTAACCTATGTCTTTAGGATTGCTTTAAAATTACAGGCATGTGCGTTTGATTAGGGATGGAACTAAACTCTGCAAGACAGAAACAGCCCATTCGTGAACTAGAGACTTATGAGGTACTCAACTAGTTGTTCACTTCCAACACACCTAATTTTAGTAGAGCTGTGTGTGTTAAGGATGTTTAAGGTGGTCCATAAACAACATATGCTCACATGCTAAATGTTTTTTCGTGCTAACACTGCAACTCTTAAATATTTTCCATAGGTGGGTTATGAGAACGCAGGCACAGTGGAGTTCCTGGTGGACAAGCATGGAAAACACTACTTCATTGAGGTGAACTCCCGTCTACAGGTGGAACATACGGTTACAGAGGAAATCACTGAGTGAGTGACCAACTATGTAATGACATTTGCAAGTTGCATAGTAAATAAACTCCCAAAGATGTTGAGGATTTAATAGCTTTTTGCTAGATTTATAGCTTGTTTCGAGCTATTTTCCAAAATGTTAACTTGGCATATGTTAAGCGTTAAATGAATAGCAAATCAAAAACACATCAGATAATTGTGTTTGTGTATATATGCTCCATTCATTTCTCTGAATCAGAATGTCTGGAGGATATTACATTTACATTTGCTATTATATTCTATTAGATGCTTTTTTTTATCAAAGCGAATTCTAAGAAAGCACAAACATGTACACTTCAATTGCTTAAACAGACAAGCACTGCAGAGCACTTGTGTGCAAATATACAAATGCAATAATTGCATTCACAGTAGCAATCAGGGTTCTCAAGACAATCTGATAGCAGAATTTACATACATTTTTACGTTTTTATTTATTTATTTATGTATTTATTTATTTACCAGGAGTTTCCATACGTTAAAGTGCATTAAATAAATAAATAGTCTTAGGGTGTGTTTGAATATTGTTGTAGACAATGGTGGACCTTTGTCAATAAGTCAAAAAGGTCAAACAAGTTAAAAAGGTTGACAACCACTGCAGTAGGTCAGACTGTACAGTAGGTTAGGTATTGGTCACTTTGGACCAGCAACAATATAGGTCACTTTGGACCAGCAAATCTAGTAGTGCTTGTACTACTGTACATACAGTAGCACTAGTGAGAGTGTAATACTAATTTAGTGATCAGGGAGTCCTGGAGGAGATTTTGTAGGTTCAGTCGATGTGAATGTGATTCCTAAAAGAAGTGAATCATAAATTGGTGTCTGAAGAAAGTCTGAAGTAAATGATGTGTCGACTGTTTTGATGGGTTATTTGATGTATGTGCCCCATTGGTTCCACAATTATTGTGTAGGCCAAAATATTACCAGCGTGTGAGGACGTGCAGCATGCATGTGAATGTGCATCCATACGTAGGTGTATGTGTTTGCAGACTGTCAATGTACAGTGTCTAGGATAAATGCTTGTCTGCCACCCCACCTTGACAAGTTGGCAAAGGGGAGAGAGAGATGGTAGGAAGAGAGAACATGTGTTTGGAACAGCATGTGCAGAGAAAAAGAGTGTGAGAGAGAGGAAGGAAAAGGAAAGAGGCTTTATAAATAGCTCTCACCTCCCCTGATAACCTATGAGCTGCTCCATAATGACATAGAGATGAGCCTGATCTCATCACATAAGCACACACACATACACACATATGCTGACAAGCACTCAGACATTAACACACTAATGAGTGAAATGATTGATAGTGCTCCTTTCATTCTTCCTCAACACACATACACATGCACAAACACATCTTTGTGTTCCAGCACAAGTTCCTCACCACAGAAATGGAGACTCATACATTATAGATATCACAGTTGTCAAGTGTAGTTGACAGTGCTGCTTTGAATTGGCTCTCATTGCGTGTGCTGCCATCTTAGATTTGCAAAGGATTTACTGAAATATATAATGAGTATTAGTCTGTCATTTGTATGGATATTATACTGCCTCTTTTACATGTGGAAATATAGATGGTCTGTAATGCAATCATATTTGTACGTTTATTTTGCTGCACAAAATGTGTGTATATGTGTGTGTGTGTGTGTGTGTGTGTGTGTGAGAGAGATTAATAATATATTCCATTTTACACACTAATGTGATCCAGTCTTTGTGGTTCCTGTTTGTGGTTAATGTTATAAAGTGTGACTGTGTGTTTTTGATTTGATACAAACACTGTAATTTCCTTTTCACATGCTTATTATAATGAAAAAATGGAAATGTGGTCTTGATAGGGGAAATACCTTTTTTATTTTTATTTGATGTGCTGTTCTGTTCTGTTTATTTGTTGTTTATTTTTTATTTTTATTTATTTGTTTATTTTTGTTCCTCTTTTATATTACGATAAAACAAGAGTATAGATAGTATAGATATATTTATAGTATGTGATGAATGTGGATTTCATTTTTTAAATATCATGGTTATCAATGCTGATGTATTATGACTCCCCTAGTTCGAATTTGTTCTGAAATCTCAGACTTTATATCACAAACTATTGCTTTGGCAAATCTCAGCACAGAGACATTGTTGAGATATTATCTGAAACTCTGAAGGAGAATGTAAGATATTATTCTCTCAGGAGCAAGCTGCTGAGAAGCAGGAGACTTAAGTCTCCATTTGCTCCACATTTAATCTCATTAATCTGTCTGGGGAAACCATTAAACTATCTTGTCATGATTAAGCACATTTTCCCCTTAATTCTACTGTAATGGCAACAATCAGTAATGAAAATGGTCCTGTACAGACACAACGATTTGTTTAATGTAAATTAGTGTAAATTAAATTCAGTACACCAAACAACAAATAAACATTTTACATTAAATTTAAATAACAAATACTACTAAAATGTATAAATACTGTAGCAAATTAGCTCAAAATGGAATGTCTATAAATAATTACAATTAATTATGATTAATTACAATTATTTATACTGGCTGTCAGTAGTAACTGTAGGAGAATTAAATTGTCATCAACCAATCTGTTCGTCCAGCGAACATTTTGTGTAATTTCATATCAACTCTAAGAAAGGATATTTTCGTGTCCACAGAAAACAACCTTCTTACAGTAACCTACTAATGCATTAGAGCATGTAGCTAGATCAGAATCGTAAAGGGACATTAATTTGCAAGGCAGAATCAGAAACTCATGTAATTTGTGCACAATAATTTTATTAACTAAATGCTAACACATAACTAGTCTAAACAAACACTCATACAATCACTCATACATGGGGAAAGGGCAAATGAGACTTGATGGATGAAACCATCAGGAAAACCAGAGAATGAAGCTATGAAAAGAGTCAGTTAACCACCTGAGTGAAACCATCCTTTTTAGAACGGGGTCTACAGCTTA
>NW_015650692.1:143798-180557 GCF_001515625.1 Sinocyclocheilus rhinocerous | reverse complement strand
CAACTCTAGGAAAGGATATTTCCGTGGCCACAGAAAATACTTTCATACAGTATTAATGCATTAGAGCATGTAGTAAGGATCAAAATCGTAAAGGGACATTAATTTGCAAGGCAGAATCAGAAACTCATGTAATTTGTGCACAATAATTTTATTAACTAAATGCTAACACATAACTAGTCTAAACAAACACTCATACAATCACTCATACATGGGGAAAGGGCAAATGAGACTTGATGGATGAAACCATCAGGAAAACCAGAGAATGAAGCTATGAAAAGAGTCCGTTAACCAGCCAAGTAAAACCATCAGTGCCGTTTATAACGGGGTACTAATATATTGCCTATGTACCAACATATATATATATATATATATATATATATATATACTCTCGTTTAGATCATCAGAAGATGAATTCATAGATACTAAACATGGTATAGGTAAGAATACATGAACAAGGGGTTCTATCATAAGCATGCATAAAACAGTATACAATAAAAAAGACAATATACAAGAACAGTAATGATAAACAAAATGGACCTGAGGATATGCGTGTTCATTTAAAGACAGGTTTGTCTATGAATTACTTACAGAACAGTCCATTTCTCTGGGCATTATGTGTCTTTCCTATGAGGAAAATGAGTGAGAGTTGCTCTGCCCGCATTCCTTTGGGCAATAAAACCAGTGATATCAGCATTGGTTGCCATGGAACCAGAGGCCTGTTCTGCCTTTCTGAGGTGTTAGATGCATTTCGTGGGAAGGGTCCATAGACCCTCATAGTTGGTTTGTTGATTGAGGGGTGTTACAGAGTATTTGTTAAATATAACTAAAAAAAGTGTGTGTCTGATTGGTCCAGATGCCACAAATATCCCCCCTTTCGAACGTTGTTGTCTGTCGAATAGACAACAGCGAGCAATGTCAAAGGTGCAAAACAATCAGACACCACGTCCCACTCACGTCTGGGAGACAGAGAGTGGTGGCTCTCTGGCTGTTGTTGCCTCCAGGAGTGGTTGTGGTGCCATGGTGGATGCTGTCAGGTGGTGTGCTGTGGTGATGTAAGCTGTAGCAAGGTGCGGGTTCTCAAGCTTGTGCAGAAGGTGTCGAGGCAGTGTCACCTGTCATCCTGAAGTGAGTTGGTTCAAGGAGCTCTTTTGCTAGTGTCAGCTGCTCCTATAACTCAGAAGTAGGCGTGTTCAGCTGTCCTTGTGTTGCCTCCTTGTCCTTGTTGGGCACTGGTGTGAAGGAGGATGTTGTGGGGGACTGTCGTAGGACATACCATGGTGTTCGCAGGGTGAGGACGGCCTTTTCCATGGCTTCTGCCAGTGGTTGGTCTGGAACCTGGGTCTGTTGCCATGGTGACGTCTCTGTCCTCCACTGGCTAGTGGCTTTCTGTAGAAGGGCCTTGCATTGTGGCAATGCTGGGTGCCTTCTGGTGCCTGCTTTGGATTCTGGGTTGTGCAGTTCAGAATCAGTGGGGTCTTACAAACACCTATGGTGGAGGCCTTGTGCTTGTTGAAGGCCTTCTGTGTCAGGTCACGCAGTTGTTGAATAGGTATTGAGTGGGGGCAGGCCATAATGCCTAAATGGTGACTTGCAATAGGGTGGAGGTTTCGGAGGAAAAGGCTCTTGAAGCTGGTGTCCTCCTCCATCCCAGGTTCATTGCGAGCGCCGAAGTAAGCTCGTCAAAGTCTGTGGTAGTAAGCATGTGGAGTTTCATACCAGCCCTGTTTGGTGGCTAGGGCAGCGATCAGTCCGTGTTCAGACTCTGTGTCTGAGAATTCCTTTATGATGTCTTGTTTGAGACGCTGGTAGTCTGATTTGATGTGTCCTGGCTGTCGAGCCAGGAAGTGTCGCTCCTCTGAGCTAGATGTGATCCAGAGCAGATAGTCTATATTGGCGGTTCACACTGGCCCAAGACTGCAGGAAAAAGTCAATGTCTCGCAGGTAGGCATTGACGTCGTGGTCTCCTGCAAGTTCTGGTGTGAATGCAGGGATGTTTCTGGACATTTGGTTGAAGTCTTTGAGTGTCACTCCATGTGTCATTTCAGAGTTTGTCTGAATTTATTATTTTCCTTTTGCGGCTCCAGAGGTTTCCAGGAAACTGACTTGTGAAGTGTCAAGCAGAAGGTTTTGGCTCCGCCCTTTGTATCTGTGTACAGGGGTGAGGGGGTTTACACTGCTGGCAGTGTGACGTACAGCAGGGTGACTTTTACTTGAGTCCATGCGCAGTCTGTTGGACTGTTTCAGTTCTTTCTGAACCATGTCAATCTCCTCTTTAATGTTGCAGAATTGCTGAGTCAGGGTTTGGACTTCAACTCTAGACTGGTGATTTCCTTCTGTCGCACCATTCTGTGAGGTTCTTTGCATCCGTTCTGTGCTTTCTCTCGTTGAGCAGGTGTCAGTTCCCTGTAGAACTCTGTGACTTGCAGGTTCAGTTCATTTATCTCCTGTCTGAGGCCCTTGAGGGTGTGGACCAAGGAGAATATGATGCTGGTCAGATCCTGGTGGTTCAGGCTGGGTGTCAGGCATCCACATGTGTCGCAATCTCGCTGTTCCTTTCTCTGCCAATGCAGGTCGTTGGCTGCTTTGGGCTGAATGATGTCCATCACAGTGCTCTGCTGGGTTTCCAGGTGGTCCTGGTAAGCTGGCAGGCTGGATGTCTGTGGAATGTCTGCGACATACTGGCACACTTGTGGGAACACCAGAGAGAGAGAGGCAGAAGGCAAATGCAAGTAGGTACAGAGGTGTTAAGCTGTCTGTATGGGGAACGGCTGTGTAGGCCGTGTAAGGTGTGAATAGCTAGTGAGGTAGGGTGCTATGTTTTTGTGGTCGTGAACACAAAGAGCGAGTTTGAGTAACTTTGTTGATGGGGCTGAAAGCAGAGGTCAGCTAATGACCGGGCTATACATGTGGTCAACCAATTAGTCAAAGCACTGATGGTTCACAGGTTTGGTTACTATGAAGGTATCAAATAAACAAAATTGAAATAAAATCAGGAAGAGACAGAGAGAGAAGGAAAGGCTTTCCTTATTTAGTTTAAGCTAGGAGATACGCCTACGCAGTTGTCACTTTTTAAAAGGAATGCTGCAGCAGGGTCATAAAACCTAGGTGGTCTGTTAGCTAAGCTAGCAGGGACACATCAAACACCTCAAGGCACATAAACAGAGACACTAGGAAGTGTTTCTAGTCTTCTCAGGGGCCTGTAGCATAATGCATGGTAACTGTACCTTATGTAATAGGCCTGGTGCTGAGGAATAAGGAGGGGTATAGCAGAGACAGGAATTAGGGCTACTAATAACCTGTACTGCTCTTTAAGGATACAACAGTTGCTAGAACTTCTATAATCCTATACCGGGAGGGAAGATGGTGATGGTCAAACAAACTAAAATAAGGTAAAAGTAAAAGTAAAAGTAAAATGTCCTAATATCTGTAGGAAACTAAAAGGAAAAATAAATAAATTGATTTAATTAAAATCAACTTAGCTGAATTAGTACATTCAAGCTAAACAAAAGTAAATTAATGAAATAAAATCAAAGAGAAGTAGAATAAAGTCAAAATAAAAATAACTCAAATAAAACCAAAGGAGGGACCGACCTAACTGAATCCAAACAGAAGCTGATAACACAAACAGGAAGTGAAACCAGGAGTGAGGGGGAGAGAGAAAGAGGAGTGGTATGAAAGTGTAATGTCTCTGATTACTTAATTGTAGGGAATTAATTATTATTAATTCATTCAGGGTTTGAAAGGACTCAAATCTGGAAATTCGAAGTCCACCTGATTAAAACTGGATTCCAATTTGATAGTTTTTTGCAAGCCTGAGGGTGTGATTAAATTACTGTCCTTTTCCTGTTGGATGTAATAGTTCATTCATTGGTGGTCACAAGACATCGTGGTTTCTATATGTTGTGAACGAACTTTCCAGTCCTGAGACAAAGAAAGCTTTGTTGTCTCCTGATTGAATTAGTTTAGATCTCATGACGAGTTGAATCAGTGGCATATCAGTGTCCATTCATGATAGAAATCCCTACAAAAGCTACACTTTACACTCACTATCTAAGTGTTCGTCAGATGCTAACAGCTAGCAGTTTAGGTAAAGGGCTTAGTTCATGTGCCTGTATGTCTGCTAAAGAGTTAGCGTCGGCTACACGCAGTTATTTGCTTACACAAAGGTCTGTGACGTGTGTGCTGTTATCAGATTGAACCGGAAGAGCCTGCTCGCACCTCCCAGGGTCAGACGTTACTAAGAGACATATGCAAGCTTACAACACGCGCAAGTGGAGCAGAACTCTAAATATGCATGGGAAACTTAAGCGCAGTCAGTTATGACGTGTCGCATACGACTTAATTCACAAATTAAAACAGCAGGCAATGGCAAATTACTAGTTAGCTAGGCTAGAATTACACCATTAATTCGCTAGCCTGCTCGCACCTCCCGGGGTCAGACGTTACTAAGAGACTGATGCAAGCTTACAACACGCGCAAGTGGAGCAGAACTTGCGCTGCTCTAAATATGCATGGGAAACTTAAGCGCAGTCAGTTATGACGTGTCGCATACGACTTAATTCACAAATTAAAACAGCAGGCAATGGCAAATTACTAGTTAGCTAGGCTAGAATTACACCATTAATTCGCTATTCAATTGCATCACCTTAATGACTACAATGATACGTGATAGATACAAGAAGGCCTTAATTTAGGGAGATGAGGAACATCGCTCAAATCACTATTAAAAGTAAATATACTGCAGCGAGATTTCTTCGTCGCCCAGTTTTAATATAACTGCCAGTGGGATTTCTTCACCACGCAGATTAATGCATGCCGCTAATCTGAGATTTCTTCATCAGACTTAAGACTTATGCATTTAAAACTGAAAGTGGGGATTTCTTCGCTAAAATCAGGTTAGTTTCTTATTGTACGATTTATACAAATTATAGCACTGAAAACGTTCTACTTCTCGTAGGAAGGCACATTCAAGCTATAGTTTATCTGAGTTTATCATAAGACAAACACACAAGTCTGATACTGAGTCCGCTTGCAAATAATGTTTAAAACGATCGCCACCGTTTTCCACCATTTATGTAGCAAATTAGCTCAAAATGGAATGTCTATAAATAATTACAATTAATTATGATTAATTACAATTATTTATACTGGCTGCCAGTAGTAACTGTAGCAGAATTAAATTGCCATCAACCAATCTGTTCGTCCAGCGAACATTCAGTGCAATTTCATATCAACTCTAAGAAAGGATATTTTCGTGGCCACAGAAAACAACCTTCTTACAGTAGCCTACTAATGCATTAGAGCATGTAGCTAGATCAGAATCGTAAAGGGACATTAATTTGCAAGGCAGAATCCGAAACTCATGTAATCTGTGTTAAGAATTGTATTAACTAAACGCTAACACATAACTAGTCTAAACAAACAAACATACAATCACTCATACATGGGAAAGGGCAAATGAGATTTGATGGATGAAACCATCAGGAAAACCAGAGAATGAAGCTATGAAAATAGTCAGTTAGCCACCTGAGTAAAACCATCAGCGCCTTTTATAACGGGGTTTATAGCTTATACTAAACCTCTATTTTGTTTAGTTAAATGTACGATACTTGCATTGCCTTGGTTGTTGACGAGTGGCCGGATGTAGTCTCGGATGAAAGTCTTGATGGTTTCAAGGTTTTGGACTTGCGATCACGTTCTTCCGGGTTTGAAGAGTGATGAATTCCAAAGATGTTCTGACTCGATGGTGATTGATATATAGAAAATATTGGGAGTTTCTATATATATATACTCCCATTTAGATCATCAGAAGACAAATTCATAGATACTAAACATGGTATAGGTAAGATTACATGAACGAGTGGTTCTATCATAAGCATGTATAAAAACACACACAAAACAGTATACAATTCAAAAGACAATATACAAGAACAGTAATGGTATACACAACGTCCTGAGGAGATATGTGTTCATTCACAGAAAGTTTTTCTATGAATTAATTGGAGAAGAATTCATTTTTATGGGCATTGTGTGTCTTTCCTAAGGGTAAATGAATTGTGAGTTGCTCTGCCCGCATTCCTTTGGGCAATAAAACCAGTGATATCAGCATTGGTTGCCTTGGAACCAGAGGCCTGTTCTGCCTTTCTGAGGTGTTAGATGCATTTCGGGGGAAGGGTCCATAGACCCTCATAGTTGGTTTGTTGATTGAGTGGTGTTACAGAGTATTTGTTAAATATAACTAAAAAAAAAATTGTGTCTGGTTGGTCCAGATGCTACAATACTGTATCATTTAAAAAATTTATCTTTATTCATCATCATCATTATCATCATTATTTATCCTTTTATATTACAGTACTAAGAACTGTCATAAAAAATAATGTGCAGAAATCCTGATGGTCCTAACTTCATATTGTATTATACTTGTTATGATTTTGGAGTGAAATATGGCCATGATTTCTGTGCTTATCCATGTGGATGTATAATATATATAGTATGTTGTAAAAGTGTTTGTGTGTGTGCAGGAAGATTTGTGTGTGTTCAGGGCAGCCCACCACATATTGAGTAATGACCATTCAACAAAGTCTCCAAATTGCTGCAGTAGATCTTTATCTTGGGTTGCGCTGTTTGAGACCGAAGAAGAGGGCACAGAAACAAGGATAAACTGCAAAAGAGGCTAAAAACTAAGAAAAATAAGGTTGTAGAAATGCTGAAGTCAGAAGTGAGTGAGAGTTTTGGTGACCCAGGACCAGAAAACCTATTTCACCTTTCTTTCTGACACTAATACCCTTATCAATCTCTGTGATTTAGTTCACAGCCTTTTCCTTAACCTTTCCTCTTCTTTCAGTCTCCTTCATGTTTTTCTTCCATTTTTTTATTTCCCTATCCTTCTGTCCAACCACTTCTTTATGTCATTTATCTTCTCTCTCATCCTCTGTGGCTTTTGTTGGACTCCTCTTTCTCATCGTTCTCATCTTGTCAGTTTTTCCCTGTCCATTCTTATCGGTTTGTTTTTATATTTCTGTTGCAGGATTGAGGTAAGCAGCTGTTTATATATGCATTCTTTTGGTATGATTGGCTGGATTAGATGAACATTCTCCTCACCAAACAATCATTTGTAACATTACTTCATTTTTTTACACATGTTTTTACAGCTCATTGCAAAATCATTTGGTGACTGAATTTATGTTCGTGGGGGAACGAGGGAAACACTCAATTGAGATTTTTCATCATTTGTTGACACATTCTTTGAAATATGAATTGAGTCTCTCTTCTCTGATTCTGATTGGTTGCTCTTTTGAGGGTCTTCCAGTTCATATTGATCCTTACCTTCCTTCACCCAAACTCTTGCTCTAGCATCATAAATCCAAGCACAGAAATGACCTGAGACACTCTTCTGTGCTGATCCCCCTGATCTCTGCTGTGCAGTTTGGACAAATGAAGTTATTCTTAGATCAGGATATAAATGGAAACCCTAGTGGGATTGTATTTCCTTTAAAATCTGTTGGAGGTCTATAGAACAGTAACCACTAGCTTTAAAGTATGTGCTTAGGGCATTGCAAAGAAGGATTTCATTAAATGTAATGGCTCCTGGTGGACGTAGCTCTATGCTGTAGCTTTACCGTCTGCTGTTTTTATTTTTTCTAAGAACATGCTCTACAATAAACTGAGGTGTTGCTTTTTAAGCTTACACAACTGACTCTAGTATGGTATGATCAGGGTCTTTATGGCTGTGTGTGTGTGTGTGTGTGTGTGTGCGTGTGTGTGTGCGTGCATGCGTGAGCGCGCGTTTTTGTGATTTATGAGGACACAAATTTGTATAATGACATGGGTATGACATAGGTATTACAACGAGAAGATGATTTTTGAGGACATTTTGAGTGTCGAGAAGGTGATTTATGAGGACATTTTGAGTGTCCCCATATTTCAAAAGGCTTATAAATCACTCAGAATGAGGTTTGTTTGTTTTTTGAAAATCTATGCATGCAGAAAGTTTCCTGTAAGGGGTAGGTGTAGGTGTAGGGCAATAAAAAATACGGTTTGTACAGTATAAAAACCATTACGCCTATGGAATGTCCCCACAATTCACAAAAACAAACCTGTGTGTGTGTGTGTGTGTGTGGGTGTGTGGGTGTGTTGTTATTGCCATTTAGCAGACATTTGTCATCCGAGTACACTAACTGCAGAAACGGTTCCCCTAGGGCAGTCAGGTTAACAGACTTACTGAAGGACACAATGATGACAGAGCAGAATCTCAGTAAGTCTATGGGTTTAACTGTACTCACAACTCCACCTGCAACCGCAGACCATTATGCTGCTGCTCTTTTCTTTTCTTTTCTTTTCTTCTTTTTTGTTTTTATTTCAGCACAGCGCCTCCTACTGGCCAAGAGATTACAAAAATGTACATTTTTTCTCAGTGTGGCCAAAAGATTGGTCGCTTTAGATTCGGTGCAGCATAGCAAATTCAATTTTCTCATGTTGGCAATTTTGGGCGTCAGCCATTTTCAATTTTGTCATAAAATGCTATAGTTTATGAGCATTTTAGTGTATATTTAAAAAACTTGATGTTTATATTATTATTTTTTTATTTTATTGATTACTTTTCTAACGATTATAGAAAATGTTGTGTAAAATCAATATAAATGTAATTGCAAAAATTATGCATGTGGTATTTACTGTCTTTAAATTGTATAATATATTTTATATCGGCTTTATATCGCCCATCAGCCACTGGCCACTCTGGTCTCTAATATATTGCATTGGCCATCAAAAAATCCAATCAGGGTGGTTGAATGGAGGTTACTAGGCTGTTTCTAGGGTATTATCTGTGAATCTGTGGATGTTAATTTCTTATATTATCTTAAAGGGGTCATATGATGCTGCTAAAAAGAACATTATTTTGTGTATTTGGTGTAATGAAATGTGTTTATGCGGTTTAAAGTTAAAAAAACACATTATTTTCCACATACTGTACATTATTGTTTCTCCTCTATGCCCCGCCTTTTTGAAACGCGTCGATTTTTACAAAGCTCATCGGTCTGAAAAAGCGAGGTGTGCTGTGATTGGCCAGCTATCCAGTGCGTTGTGATTGGCCGAATACCTCAAGCGTGGGACGGAAATGTTACGCCCCTCACCATACTGTTGATGCCGTGTCCCGGACGAAGCGACGAGACAAAAACGAGAATAAAAGTTACGCCTTCTTTCTTTGCGTGAACATTTGGACGGCGTTATGCAAATCTTCCCACATAGTGAGGTAGATATGTGGGGGCATGTTAGAACGAGCCGTTTTAGGTAGGTGTGGCTGACTCTTAACTTTTATAAAGAATATCTCTTTGGATTTGAGACTTTAGTCTTTGCAACTTTACAGATCTTCTTTATGCACCAAGAGCTTGTAACACTCCAAAGAGAAAGGAAAAATTGAAATCGCATCATATGACCCCTTTAAAAAGTATATGGTGTACGATTAGATTTTGTCAGTTGCCTTTTCCAGTTTCTATAATCATTACAACGGCCCATATTAAATGAAAGGACAATAAAGGACAATTAAATAATAATAATAATAATAATAAAATATACTGTTCTTAGCTTAACATAGCTTTTAACAGTTTTATAGTTGCATAGAGTTTTGCTAGTGTTTGAGTTTAGGTGGTCATTGAATGCATTTTGTATCAAAGCAAAGACTAAATAATTCTCAGTTTAGTCCACGCTGCTGTTGTGCTCACTAAGAGTATTGAAAACATGTACTCTAAGTATTGTATAAAGCACGTAACCAATTGTAAAAAAAAAAAAATACATAATAATAATAAATCTTTACCTGTAGCTTTTTATTGAACCTGCTTTCAATCATATTTCCCAACACACCATACTGTAGGCAAATGAAATCCAGCACAGCTAATTGAGAATGCCAACATGCTGCAGCCTCTGCGTTCAATCAGCTGTGCTTCCCAGTGCAGCTCAACGTTTGGGCCTATTCACTCTGACCTGAGGTGCAGTATGAGGCCCATAGCAGAGCTCCATGCTGAGCCCCACTGAGCATCATCAAACAATGTGGATAACCTAAGCTGTGAGGAGCCGTGCCTGCTTGTATTTGATATGATTGGAATAATGAGCCTTAGGGTGGAGCTCCGTGCTGGGGCCTGCTCTGTGTGATAAGAGCTGGAAATGGGCTTTGTTGTAGTTGCATGCTGTGCTCTGATAAAGATACTGAACTGCTCGTTTCTTTGCACTTTTTCACTTTCTTTTCACTTTAACTGCTCTATCTTGAATACCTGTCCAAATACACATTTACCTGACTTTAAGTACAACATCGTTGAAAAGTTTAGGGTCCGTTATTTTTTAATTAATAGGCTACCTTTATTCAGCAAGGACGCATTAAATTGAAGACATTTCTATTTCAAATAAATACTGTTATTTTTAATAATATTATTAAATATTATATAAAAATAAAAGAAAAAATATATAAATACTGTTACTTTATATATATCAAAGAATCCTGAAAACAATCAAAGTATAACTATTTTCAGCTTTGATTTGATACGTGGCCCATGACATCATAGGCAGGTGCCCGGAAGTATAAAAGGGCACCTGCTGAATAAGTCACCAACTTAGTTGTCTGAAGGAGACGTAAACAGGCAGGCCGAAGGCATGGCGAGGGGACACATCATCTCGTTCCCTCTTGGGGAACCATGGTTACATGCGTAACCCGAGATGTTCCCCTTCTAGGGAACTCGTGCTGCGTCCTCTAGCGGACACTATGGGGAATGAAGTGCCAACTATGCCATGCCGAGGCTCGTGCCTGTCCACTTGGTGAGAGAGTACCAAGGAAGTGACAGACATACACCAAGCCTTTCCTCAGAAAGGGGCCAAGCCACTGACGCCTCGGGTTCCTCACATACCCTGGCAGAAATGGGGGAACCCGATTTCAGATAAAAGGGAACATCCAAACCAAGTCAAGAACACAGCTATCCACACAGCTATACACAAGACCACTGAAGAGACTACACTAGAAAGCCTCTAGAGGAGCTCAAGAGATTGCTACTTAAAGCCCAAGTAAGGGGAGTGGCTGCTGAGCTAGAATACAGCTATCCTCAGATAGCTATATCCTTAAGGGTCTTATGAAGGCTCGTAGACCAAGAATAAACCATACACAGCTAGCCTAGATAGCCAGGTAAGACCAGTTATCTGTGTGGGCTATCTGCTTACAACCCTAGCTGGGGAGATGGCACTGTCTAGGCAAGGGCTCAAGGAGACTGCTACTTAAAATCTCTAAGCAGGGGACCAATCACTGAACTAGCTATGTACCTAGGAAAAAGTTACCAGATGGGGGGGCCGATTGAAACTATCCAGACCATAGAGAGTGAGCTGTCTACTTACAACCCAAGAGGGGAGACAGCGCCACCTAGGTAAGGGCTCAAGGAGACTGCTACTTAAAAACCCTAAGCAGTGGAGCAATCACCGAGCTAGCACATAGCTATCCTCAGATAGCTAGGCTCTAGGAAAGGGGGCCACTGCCATTGCCAAGACCACCAGCAGTTGGCTGTCTAATTATAAACCCTAAAATGGGTGACAGCACTATCTAGGCAGTGCTCAAGGAGACGGCTACATAAAAACCCTAAGCAGTGGAGCAATCACCGAACTAGCACATAGCTTTCCTCAGATAGGGAAGAGAATGATCAAGGAGTCCCAGCATCGGGAGGGCGATCACCTCGTCTCTTATCTAGGATGTCCCTGAGATACTTATTTCCTTTGTTTGCATTAGCTTTCCACCATCGACTCCTAGAGGGAGGAGGGGCATGGTTAGTGATGCTAGACTTTTGATATTGTATATGAGCCTCAGCTCTACTAGACAGATCATCCCCCCTAGTGGAGGATTTGGAGCGCCGAGGAATGAACTTCCTGAAAGCAGCGGATTGTGCTTTCGCCTCTCTGAATTTATCCACAACTGCCTTGACGGAAGTGCCAAAAAGCCCAGTAGGCGAAAGCGGAGCATCAAGAAGAAAGTCCTTTTCTTTCTTCCCGATGGCCACAAGATTGATCCACAGATGCATTTCCGTAGCCACCATAGCCGCCATTGAGCAACCAATGGCATCAGTGTGCTTGGTGGCACGGAGAGCTAGATCTGTGGTGCGGCGCAGCTCTTTAACCGCCACAGGAGACAAACCTCTGCCCATATCCAAATCCTTCAGCAAGTCAGCCTGATATGTGCAGCGCTCCACCAGCCTGACCCGCTGCCACATACGCCCTGCCATTCAAGCACGAGGTGGTCTGAAGCGCCATGGATGGCATGGCAGGAATCTTCAAAGAGGGTGACTCACCCTGCGAGAGATAGCTTGCAAATGTCTCTTCAACAGGGGGCATCCTCACGTATCAATGCTCGGTCACACCCTCAACATTAACATAATCAGCGTGTTGAAGGGGATGCAATCAAAATGAATACGGATTCCCCCAGGATTTAGATATCTCTGAGTGAAGATCTGGGAGAAATGGAAGACTCCTGGGGGCGGGACATTCAAGATGGGCCAGAAAACGCTTATCTAGTCGGCCGCAGGCAGGCTTAGGCCTTTCGCAAGATTGAGATGCTTAGTAGCGCGATACATCACATCCAGCATATCCCCGTATGAGTGGCTTCTCCACAGACTCGACCTGCAATCCCCACGAGCTGAGCTTCTGCCATGCCTCGGCAGCAGCGGAACCCAACGCCTGCCTCTCTTCCCTCGAGAAGAGAGAAAACGTGATCGGAGCCTTTGCTTAGTGAATCCTTCACAATGTGTGCATTCGGAGCCCTAAAGCACTGAACGCGCATGCTCCTCACCTAGGCACATAATGCACAAGTCGTGCATGTCCTCAGGTGTCAAAAACCTCTGACATAGAGACACACACTTCTTGAAAAGCTTGCCTGGTTTCACAGATATAGTACACACACTGCTTGCAAGCATACGACTCCTGAAGACAACAAAAGTTGGTGACGTATTCAGCAGGTGCCCTTTTATACTTCCAGGCACTCACCTAGGACGCAGCGCGAGTTCCCTAAAAGAGGAATTACATTTAGAAATATTTTTAAATGATAGACAGTAATTTTAAATTGTTAATATATTTTACAATATTACTGTTTTACTCTATTTTTGACCAAATAAAAGTAGTGTTAGTGAATATGAGACTTCTTTCAAAATCTTTAAAAAAAATGTACTGTACCCCAAACTTTTGAATGGAAGTGTAATTACTAAATATTTTAAGCTAATTATAATGACTACCAAATAACTCTTTTAAGAAAATGTTTTGCATTGTAGAAAATAAAATAAAATTATAATGTGTGTGTGTGTGTGTGTGTGTATATATATGTACATGGTAAATATGTTATTATTATCTACTTTTTTATGCATTGATTTTTACATTCCCTGTAGGTTTAACTTATTTTATAAGGTATATCTGTGAAAACCCACACTCAGGGGATTTTTTGCTTTGTTACACATTTACTGAATTTGATACAATGTTAATTAAAATGTTTAAGAAACCCACTTAGTATCTGAAGAATTATGGTCAGAAGACATCAAATAAAAACACCTAAAAGCCTCATCAATAATGGAAAACGTCTCAGGTTACGCATGTAATCATGGTTCCCTGAGAATATGGAACGAGACGCTGCATCCTCTAGAGGGCGCTAGGGGAACACCTTCAGCGTGACCGGCATCTGAAGCATGAATGAAAAAACGACAATGAACTTGACATTGGCAGGCGGCAGCCTATGACGTAAACAATAACGCGACTGCGGGTATAAAAGAGCACCTGTGGAATACGTCATCCACATCTTTGTCTGAAGGAGACGCAGGAATGCCCGAAGCATGGCAAAGAGACACAGTGTCTCGTTCCCTATTCTGAGGGAACCATGGTTACATGCATAACCTGAGGTTACATGCGTAACTCTAGGGGAACAGTATACCAACGCCACCATGCTCTCGACTCTCTTAAGCGAGAGGAGGCCAAACCTACTCAGCATAAGTACTTTTTGTCAAGGCGGCCCTACAATGGGCCGAACACTTGATTCCAACTCTAGCTGGAGCTCATTTGAGCGGACCATCTAGCTGGAGCTCAGGTGAGTGGAGGCCTCAGGAGAACTCTATACAAGAGTAGGCCAGACCAACTCAGCCATATGACAGTTTATCAAGGTGGCCCACCAAAGGGCCAAAACTTAATGTCACTGCATAGGATCTTGTACCACACTACCAGATACAGGCTCTCATCGAACCTCAGTATAGCAGGATGCGTAAGCTACACAAACCTGTGTAATGGGGGCTCCATAGTAATAGGGCCTCCATTCTCAGCGGCTGGGATAGTAAGGAGAAAGGAGAATTATCTCTTCCCTTTGGCGTGGGGCGGATTTGTGCCGCCCACGCGTTTGGCTTCAATAACCTCCCTCAAATCCTTCCTATTCCTCCTCATATCTCTCCTTTTTTGAGTCCTGCTCCTGCCAGCATGGGGAGGAGGAGCCCGAGTTGCCACACTTCGCCTCTGAGCCTGCCTGTAGTCCACAGACGCAGACGGCCCAGGGTACCCCGAGGTTTTAGTTGCAAACCAAGGACGGCGCGGTATCAATGTCTTATAAGCTGCTGACCGCGCCCTCGCTTCTCTGAATTTATCGACTACAGTCTCATCTGATGTGCCGAATAACTCAGAGGCTGAGACTGGCGAATTGAGAAGAAAATACGTGACCGGCATCTGAAGCATGAATGAAAAAACGACAATGAACTTGACATTGGCAGGCGGCAGCCTATGACGTAAACAATAACGCGACTGCGGGTATAAAAGAGCACCTGTGGAATACGTCATCCACATCTTTGTCTGAAGGAGACGCAGGAATGCCCGAAGCATGGCAAAGAGACACAGTGTCTCGTTCCCTATTCTGAGGGAACCATGGTTACATGCATAACCTGAGGTTACATGCGTAACTCTAGGGGAACAGTATACCAACGCCACCATGCTCTCGACTCTCTTAAGCGAGAGGAGGCCAAACCTACTCAGCATAAGTACTTTTTGTCAAGGCGGCCCTACAATGGGCCGAACACTTGATTCCAACTCTAGCTGGAGCTCATTTGAGCGGACCATCTAGCTGGAGCTCAGGTGAGTGGAGGCCTCAGGAGAACTCTATACAAGAGTAGGCCAGACCAACTCAGCCATATGACAGTTTATCAAGGTGGCCCACCAAAGGGCCAAAACTTAATGTCACTGCATAGGATCTTGTACCACACTACCAGATACAGGCTCTCATCGAACCTCAGTATAGCAGGATGCGTAAGCTACACAAACCTGTGTAATGGGGGCTCCATAGTAATAGGGCCTCCATTCTCAGCGGCTGGGATAGTAAGGAGAAAGGAGAATTATCTCTTCCCTTTGGCGTGGGGCGGATTTGTGCCGCCCACGCGTTTGGCTTCAATAACCTCCCTCAAATCCTTCCTATTCCTCCTCATATCTCTCCTTTTTTGAGTCCTGCTCCTGCCAGCATGGGGAGGAGGAGCCCGAGTTGCCACACTTCGCCTCTGAGCCTGCCTGTAGTCCACAGACGCAGACGGCCCAGGGTACCCCGAGGTTTTAGTTGCAAACCAAGGACGGCGCGGTATCAATGTCTTATAAGCTGCTGACCGCGCCCTCGCTTCTCTGAATTTATCGACTACAGTCTCATCTGATGTGCCGAATAACTCAGAGGCTGAGACTGGCGAATTGAGAAGAAAATATTTCTCTTTCTCCCCGATGTCAGCCAGATTAATCCAGAGATGTCTCTCCGTGACCACCATTGCCGCCATTGCACGACCAATTGCGGCATCTGTTTGTTTAGTGGCCCGGAGAGCAAGATCTGTAGTGTGGCACAGCTCGATCACCACTTCAGGGGACAGGCCCTTGCAATCGTCCAGGACTTTAAGCAGATCAGCCTGGTAGGCCTGCAACACAGCCATCGTGTGCAGAGCACAACCAGCCTGACCCGCAGCCACATACGCCCTGCCGTTCAGCTTAGATGTCATTCTCAGAGGCTTCGACGGCAGGGTCGGAGTCTTCAACATCGATGTTTCTCCCATTGAAAGATAGTTTGCCAATGTCTCTTCTATGGGAGGCATCGACGCATATCCGTGCTCGCGCAATCCCTCCACATTTGCATAATTTGCACGGTGAAAAAGATGAACGTGAGCCGAATATGGATTTTTCCAAGACCTTTCCACCTCGGTGTGCAGGTCTGGCAAAAACGGAAAACTCGTTGGAACTGGGAGATCATGGGCAGCCAAAAAACGTTCATCTAATCTGCCGTGAGCGGTCTTTAGCTTTTCGTGTTTCCAAGGAAGATTTAATCTCTCAGTCGCACGCGCCACAACCTTTAACAGTTCACTGTATGCGGGGCAGGCAGGCTGAGAGGGTTCCAATGCTTCATTTTCACCCTCAACAACCACATCCTGCTCTTCTAGGCTTGCATCTAAAAGAGCACTATCTGCTGGATTAGATGACTCTAAAGAAAGAACATCCACATCCAGCAGATCGCCCACGTCGGCGGCAGAAGTATGAGAAAGAGAAATACCTCGTTCAAAATCCTCCACCAGCTCGACCTGTGAGCCCCATGATCTCAGTCTCGGCTGCAGCAGGTCCCGAACCACCAGGTGCCGACGCTCGTCCTAATTCCCTTCGAGAAAAGGGACAAGCGTTGAACGGAGCTTTTTAATAGAAAAGCTCTCGCAAGCCGCACATTCTGCTCCCTTGAGAACAGAATGCGCATGATCCTCTCTGAGACAAATAACGCACATATCATGTGTATCATCCGGTGTCACAAAACGCGGACATGGGGGAACACACTTCCTAAAGTGCTTGTCAGAGGATGTTTCCATATCGCCTTTTCACTACGCTTCAAACAAACGGATCTCCTGAAGACAAAAAAGAGGATGACGTATTCCACAGGTACTCTTTTATATCCGCAGCCGCGTTATTGTTTACATCATAGGCTGCCGTCTGCCAATGTCAAGTTTCATTGTAATTTTTTCATTCATGCTGAAGGCGTTCCCCTAGCGCCCTCTAGAGGAAGCAGCGTGGAGTTCCCTTTCGAAATGGAAACACTGATACCCTATGCAGAAAAGGATGGTTTCAGGTTGCTGGATACTGAAATGGCTCCTTAAGGAGACTGATGAAAATTACATCAGAGGAGGCTTTCAAAAATGAATACTACTGTATGTAAGAAAACTCCTGCTTTTATTTTTTATTTATACATTTTTTTGAACGTTTTATTCATGGCTCATCCATCAAGGGAATGTTCCATCTCATCTGACCCTTACCATTCTCTGTCTCATATCCTCTTGCACTGAATGACAGAAGCAAATAAATAAACACCTTTATTAAAAAGTATGGCTGGAAGTCTGGAAGTTTGGTTTTATCATGCATATTCATGAGAATGCAGACGAGCTGGAACCTTTATTTGGGATCCTGCAATCTATGACCTTCATTTGCTGATAATAAGCAGCAAATATGAATATTTAAAAAGTCAATAACCACCCCAAATATATACATCTGTCATTATTTATCTCCTGAGACTGATTTTGCTCCTCCCTTTTCTCTGTATGTTCTTTGCTCTCTTTTCCTTACTTTTCCTTTTCCTTTTTTTTTTTTCATTTAAGGCAAGAGAAAAAATTAGTGCTGCCGTTGTTTATTTAGCACTTGAAGGTCTTAATGAAAGCACCTGAGGTGTGTAATTCCTGTGTCACTTAACCAATTGGAAACAGGTAGTCCCACCCCTAACTCACACCATTGGTAGAGCCAGAATCGGACATGTTGGACATGTTTGCAAGTACCACAGTATTTACACTCTTTGGGATAGGTGTAGGGTACAGTGGGGTCCAAAACTCTGAGATGTGAAAATGCTTCTTTTTTTGCATTTTTTCTTGCTTATTTGGAAAATAAGTTATATTATCAGCATGATAATATTTAGTGCTACTGAGAAAAAAAACAGTACATAAATGGAAGCAAAATGATCAATGCCACAAATTTAATTATTCGATTAGTGACTGAGAAATGAAGAGTGCAGAATTTTAATTATTGTTATAATGCTAAATATTTGTTTTATGTTAATGTCACTACAACCTTTTGTTTATTTCCAGGTTTAACTGAACAAAAGATTTTCAGTGTGATTTCAAACTTTTGATCCCACTGTAGTTAAGTTACTGTAGTTAAAAAATATTTCAACATTGCTTTCCCTTTAAATCAAGAGCAATCTGTAGTTGTACTTTTTCTTGTCCAAAAGTAGTGTTTTTCTTGGTGTGTATTTGTGTTTGCTTGTGGGAAGGATGTGGCTTCAACCACTCAAGGTCAGCTCAGTGTTAAAGGCTCGTTAACACATTCCTGCTGATCTTTGATCAGTATTGAGTGACACGTGTCCTCTCTGACCTCTTCGATTTGAACAGCACATGCTATCGCTGTCTATATTGAGAATAAGACAAGTAAGCAATATTTGCTTGTTGCAGGGGTCTTCAACCTTATTTGTGACCCCTGTTACAGAATAAAATTGAGTGCTTAATTTTAATCATGGCATATAATAACATGCATGTAAGGCAATAATAATGTATTTACATGCTTTTTTAACATTCAAATAATCACAGTATACATTACATTACATTTTCGCTTAACTTCATTATTCATTTCTTCGTTTTATTCTTGGAGACAAAGAAACATTTAGCTGTACTTTAGCTTTTTTCAGGCATTCATATGTCTCAGCGAATGAAAAGCAATCTTTTCTTCCGTCTTACACACCTCTCTCTCAATCGTTTTTGGCATGTAGGTCATTAGATATTCTACACCTCACACATTCTCAACTTCTCGCTCGGTGTCTCAGCTCAATAGCAGTGGCAGACATTAATTATGAGTTTGCTGTTTGAAAATAAAGTGATACCTACAGGCAAAAAGCCATGTGTTATTTGTATGCAGATCACAGGTGAGAGCATGTGTTAATATTTAAATTACAGACATTTATGTAGCTGCTGGCACCAGTAGTGATTGCTTGAGTCTTTGTTCTTGTGTGTGAATTGCACGGTGGGTCATTCATCATGAGTGGACATTGTTGTTCTAGACAGATTTAGTAAAATTGTTCCTATGCATCTGTGGATAGTAACACAGAAATCTGCACTGAATTTACATAATAAAAGTTCCACTCAGGTTCAATCTTATGGTGCATTAAACCACAACAAGAGGAAGAGCCCAAGAAGAGTAGTAGATAAGATATCAAAACATAATGACTGATTCATCTCGTATATGGTGCTGCCACAGACACAGTGGCCTGTGCTGTTTGTTACAAATTAAATGTTTAATAATTACATTTTCATAGGGGGGAAATGTTATTATTATTAGTATTAGTATTAGTATTAGTATTATTAATGTTGTTGTTGTCATATAATTGCAAAATACAATTTCATGTATGGAGATAAATATTTATGACTGAAATTCTCCTGCCATTGGCAAAAAGTTAATTTTGGACCTGTGTGTGTGTGAAGAAAGAGAGGCAGACTACAAAAACAGCTTTTAAACGAAGGAAGATTTGTTTATTCAAGCTTTCAGTGGAAAGTATCGCTTGAAACTAATATAACAAAATTCAGCAAAATATTCTCAACTCCTTTTCTACATTATCTGTGCAGCTTTATTCATGACTACCTCCCGCTTGTCCTCGCACATAGTTATTTATTTGATGTTGCTTCTCATTAAAGAGAAAGCAATAACAAGAATCACTATTGAAGTGGAATGCCCTACGGCCATTGAAATAAAAAGTATCTCTGGACTCAAACTCGCTTTGGAGTTTCACATGCACAAAGACCACAAAAAGATACTGAAGGCACGATTCTCTAAGAATAAATTGCACCCGCTGATAGTTGCATTTAGTTTGCATGCACTGTTTACTTTGCATTTAGCATCCGTTTCACTAAAAAATATAAAGGAAATAATCAGGTAGCAAGTAACAGCGCAAACATGCACAACAATTTTGTTGAACGCAATTTGCATGACACAGTTTCCAATCTTTCAGCACTATCTGGATGCCGATGACCACTGCAAAAGTTTACCCTGAAAAGAATGCCAATTTCATGGCACCATTTGCTGTGAGTAAATGGTCATTATTTAAGCTATATAAGACTATGTATAGCTTAAATAAGACTATAATAGAAACATAGATAGTAAAATAATAATAGTAATCTAATTGCAACTTTTAGAAAATTTAGCGTCAAGTTAATATGGATTGCATTTGATTAGTGAAAACGTTTTGAGCTGAAATGCATGCAAAAGTGGCAAAAATATTTAGTGAATTCACCCATAGTCTTCGGGGGGAAAAAACTGCTGTATATTTTTTGGTCACTGTTACTTAAAAAAAAAATTGCATTTCCTTTCATCCAGAGTTGTTCTTAAATTTCATTTTGTGGGTATAATCAGTATATTTCCATCCCATCCACATCCCACATTTTTGGTAGGCACAGATAATGAGGGGAAAAGCTATAAACAGAAACAGACTGAAATATAATACTTTCATTATGGTGCTGGGGCTCTGGGGCTGTACTCAACCTCCAGAAGAAAACTAAAGATTATTAGCTGGGTACTCCACAAGATCAGGCTTAAATGGTATTCTGCTTCGTTATGGTTTGGGCTCTTGCCCTGCTTAAGTGCACAAATGGTTGCTTAAATTCATGTGTTGAAATGTTGGTAAGGTATTCACTTTCTCTGGAAATATAAAAGACATAGAATGAGGAGATATAGAAGACTTAGATATATGGAGACATAGAATGTTATGTGATTCATCCTGGTTCTGTGTGCATTTGTGTGTTTGACAATGTTTGTATTGGTCGATATTCCCCAGTTCACACTTTGACTTTGTTGTCGTTGACATTAGATTAAAGCAAACATGATTTGTTTATTTTATACGCTTTTCAAATAGTTAGGACCACTTGAAATGTCAGTTTTTGACATGCTTCACTATATTTGTGAATACTTTTTAGATTTGTCCCAGGTATAGCTAAACCTACACATACTCTCTTTTACTGTTTCTCTGTTTACAGCATTAGTTGAATAAAGAATAAGAGTAGAATATATATATATTTTTAAACTACAGGAAACATGGTTGAATTCAGGTACAAATGGTGTGTAAATAGTGGTTCATTTGTGTTTTGTGAAGATGACTTTTTATCGTTTATTTGGTGAATATTGTTGAAAATCCTTTTATATTGTTGTGCCAAGTGTGCAATATTTTGATTGATTAAAGGTTCTCTCTCTCTCTCTCTCTCTCTCTCTTTATCTATCGCTCTCTCACACACACATTTATTTTCTTCTCCTCTTTCACATCCTCTGACAGTAATATACATTGCTAATGTACTGTACTTCCTTTGTTCCTTTGTTCAATACCACTGAATGTGTGTGTGTGTGTGTGTGTGTGTACCTGTTTTTCTATTCTGGTGGGGACTTAAACCTGAATACACACAGACTCGTGGGGACTCGTGTCACGGTGGGGACCTAAATTGAGGTCCCCACGGGTAAACAAGCTAATAAATCACACAGAATTAAGTTTTTTGAAAATCTAAAAATGCACAAAGTTTCCTGTGAGGGGTAGGTTTAGGGGTAGGGTTGGTGTAGGGCAATAGAAAATACGGTCTGTACAGTAGAAAAACCATTACACCTATGGAGAGTCCCCACAAGGATAGCTGACCAGACATGTGTGTGTGTGCCATATTCACCCTTTGATTTTGTTTCAATTAACTAGGCCATTATCTATTTGCATTACAGACCACTAGCTATGTGTTTACCTGAACCATTTACAAACATTATTAATTCCTCAGCTGACCCAGCACCAGACTGCAACCAGTGTGGAATAAGAACAGCTCTGTGCAAAAGAAAAGATCTCTGCTAATGCTTAATTAATACACATAGTAAAT
This sequence comes from Sinocyclocheilus rhinocerous, assembly GCF_001515625.1. NCBI lineage: Eukaryota > Metazoa > Chordata > Actinopteri > Cypriniformes > Cyprinidae > Sinocyclocheilus > Sinocyclocheilus rhinocerous. The sequence continues at coordinate 158,640 of NW_015650692.1, read as the reverse complement.
CAGGCATAAACATTCATTTAGATTAAGCAAAATAGGCGCTATTCTAGCTACAAAAAATGCAATTAGACAAGGATGAAAATGTATTCAAACCTGAGACTTTAAATAGTTCACCCTCACATTCAGACAGAATCGCCATATCTATATCTATGTATACAGCAATTCTACTTGAATGTGAGGGAACTATCCAAAGTCTCAGGTTTGAAAACATTTTCATCCTAATTGCATTTTTTTTTTCTAGAATGTAGCTACTGCTGTATAGAGATAGATACGGATATAGATAGATAGACAGACAGGTAGATCTCTGAATAGAGTTTATGTACCTCTGCTGACGTTACCCTATGCTACTGCTGACAAGTAGAAGATCTATACAGGTATTTTATGTTAAATGCTTGACGGTATGCGGTTTTGTGCTTATTTTTTACATTTTCATGCCAAATCATTATCTTTCGAAGAAATGTCAAAGCAGCTTCTTAACCACCATATGTTTTACATCCAGCTAAGAACATAAAATACATTTTTAAGTTTTTCTCCCCCTCTCAAAATCTCAAAAATAAAATTCGAAGTGGTTTATCAACTTTGTTAAGCAGCTTAGCTATAACATTAGCATAGTTCCTGTCAGCTAAAATAGCAGATCGCTTTAGTCCCTGAAGTGATTTGCTAGATATTTCCTAAGGTAGTTTTGAGAGCATATTGGTATTTGTGTTTAATTCTCTTCATACAGCCATTTGAATTCATTTAATCTAATTTTACGTGATTTTTTTTTTAAAACTCTGAATCAAGTCTGAAAGATTTTAATTGGATGAATTAAAAAAGGATTGATTTGGATCATTAGAAACTGTGTCTCATTAGCAATCAATACATCTACATCATAATGGATTAAAATGAATCAAAGCAGATTGCTTGATATTGGTGTGAGTGCTAAGTGGGCAAACTTCTTTCGTGGATAAACATTTCAAAAGGAGGAAGATCAGCTAATTAATTACGCAGCTGTGATTGTCAGATAAAAGTGAGATTGCTGTTTCAAGTTTGTGTAATGAATTCTACTCCACTTCAGGGTTTATTCATTAGTTAGTGCTGATAACTGCTCTCTCTCTTTCTCTCTTTCTGTTAGTGTGGATTTGGTTCACGCACAGCTGCGTGTGTGTGAGGGCCGTAGTCTTCCTGAGCTGGGTCTCGAGCAGGACAAGATCCAGATCAATGGCTGTGCCATTCAGTGCCGGGTCACTACAGAAGACCCTTCCCGTGGTTTTCAACCAGACACAGGTCGCATAGAGGTATGTCTGCTAAATGACATGCAGTTATGCAAATTACAGTAACATCTCCCCAATTAATAATAAAGGATGTGACAGATTGTGAAGTAACAGGAAGCAAAATATGAAGGCAACAGAAAACTATAAACAAATATCTGATACTAGTCTATTCAATAACATCTATATTCATAATAAAATTAATTTATTTTCTTTCCCTCTAATTTTGTTTGTTATATAGCCGCTATTATTTTTTTTGGAGCTGAAACCAAGAAAATCTGCAACTAAAGCTACAATCACATTGTTTTACAATCTGGCCATTACAGCTCATATATCTGGATGCGCTCTGCATTCATACACACTAAAACACACAAAAACTCTCACAACATTTTCAAAGAGGCGTTATTTTGATGATTCATCGAGCTGCGAGCATTGATTGAAAGCGATTTTTAGGGAGCGCTCTTATTGAGTTGAAAGAGGGAACTAGACATCTGCATTGCTCAAACTGACGCACTGTTCTGTTCCAGTGGCAACATTATAATGTTACTGAGAACACCATCACAAGAGCAGAACAAGCTCCATTCATCTGTGTTGAGTGCTGCTGAGAAACTGCATTTAACTCTCTTCTTATGTGCAAAGAATTCTGGCTTCGTATAATACAATTTCCACTGTGGATGGACTAAAAAACCTCAGCATGTTAGAACAGGGTATGAGTAATTGGCCTTCATTACTTAAGTCTTGATTTGAGGATTTTGGGCTTCACTCAAATGCTAATCAGACCGAACACTTGTATTCAAATATGTTTGTAAATTGTATATATACACATTTTTTTTTTTGTCATTTAGACATTTAATTGTCACTCATATTGTCATCAGGCAGGTCATGCTGACTGATTTTTTTTTTTGCTACTAAATGCCAACCAAAGTGTGTTCCTGGGTATTTTATTTTGGCTTTTAAATACAATTCAATGAAACCAGTTTCAACAGGTAGCTGTGCTAAGTGTAATTGCATCATGACTTTGAAATGTGACATGCCTAAAGATTCTCACCCCAAGATATAAGTTTAAGTGTTATAAAGCTTGCTTTGACATTAGGTGATGGCCACACATTTCATATTTTATCTTCATCTTTCATCTCTGGATTGGAAACTATTTGACATATCAAAATAGCATTAGTAAAAGTTTAGGAAGTTAGAACAGAGTGCCTGTGGAAACTTTCATCTTTTTTTTTTCTTCCGTTCCAATAGCTGCACAAGTTTTCTATTAAAAAGTGCAATTGTGATTTAAAATTTCAGCTTGTTTGTAGGACTACAGAATTTGGCCAAAATGTTGTGATTAATCAATAACGACTATTAATAAATATGGCTATAAAATAATAATAATAATAATAACAATCATTATTATCAATTTATGTTATATTATGATTAAAATTACAATACTAATATTAATGGCTGTCTTTTATTTTAACAGAAAACCACAAGGAACTCTTAAAGCTTCTCTTTTGCTGATAAGTGCTTCTCATTAAAAATATGGAAAGATGGCAGCCACATGTTGTTTACCAAATGTACATACAAGTCGCAGAGATGGAGTTTGTGTGGAACAGTATTTAGTGTGGGACGAGCAGCTCTGATACAGTGCAGACACTGGCGGATAATGAGCTGCTCACGAAAGAACACTGTGCCGCATTTCGCTCTGAAACACGCAGCACATATATTTATTTAATTAAATTGCAGCTTTTTGCGATTTGATAATCGCACTAAACCATATCGTGATTTGGGTTTTATTTCCATTAATTGTGCATGCCTATGTTGTGCATGAATGACAAAAAAAGCTAACCACTAAGTATCTAACCTAGTATCTAACTAGCATTAAGTGATGATTGTCAGTGAGTTAGATGTGTGAAATGCATCTGTTTATCCTAATTTTAAAAATAATAATGATAAACGATACTACATATAATACTTCTAAGTCTTTCTTATCACCATCCTTATTTCTTATGTGACAAAAAGATGCTTGGACATTCTGCCCGGCATCTCATGGGGGAAAAACAGGGATCAAACTATATGGAGATGCATGGTGACAAAATTTGCATTTTTGTATGAACTATTAATGTGTCCTATATCTCTAACTTACAACTATCCGTCCTCTCCTTTCCTCCCACTTCCTCTGTTTGCTTAATTTTCTCTTTCTTATCTTTTCTTCCCAGCAGGTAGAACAGCAGACATGATCAGAGAGTGGGGGACTCAGCAAACATAGATGTAGTTCAGCCATGAAATGTGTGTACCTAAAAAAAAATGCGCTGTTAAAAATGCATGGCCAAACATAATAAATCCTGGGTTGGATGAATAAGTCATGGTTTGAGTGCTCCAGAGAGGTGGAAGAGATGCACAGAGGGAGGAAAGAGAGAGAAAGCTCAGCGAGAAAGGGCTTAAAACGTCTGACCCAGCAAGAGATCATAGCATTTTAGTTGAGCGAGAGAGAGAAAGAGAGATAAAGAGGTGAAGAAAATGAAAGAATGACTCCCCGAGCACAGAAATGCACACAGTCCTTCGACCCCTAGAGGACGCAGTTCGAAGTTCCCATGAAAGGGAACAGTGGGATACAGAAGGAGATGGGGACTGTTGAATTAAAATGCTGTTGACAGTAGATTTCTCATTGCTTGGCTTTTGGAGACTGTCTACTCACACTTTATATTCTTAGGAGTTGAATTTACTTACTAATTTGAGCCACTTGGGAAACTTGTTCCATCAAATGAAGTAAGGACATCACTGAAAACTTGTGTCATGTAGTTCACCTAATGTGGTCTCCTAAAAGAGTCAACTTAACCATTTAATTGAAGTTGTTTAATTGTAGGTAGATTCAGTTAATTGTTTCTACTCAATCCTTTCAGTTGATTCACTCTCATGAACTAAATTATAGTCATCATATTAATTATATTGTCGTTTTACTGACTCTGGCTCAGTCAAACATGATAGATTTACCCAATATTTATGTGTGCCTAAAGCTCATTTTTGAGGAGCAAAATTACTTCAAACGGTTTCCCACTTTGTTCAAATGGAACCCTAATCACCCTAATGGTGAATGCGTAAAAAAAAAAAAAATCTGGAGTACTATTAAGAGCAAAAACTATTAATTCTTAAAAACAACTATGTCCCCCTAAATTCCCGCCCTTTTATCAAGCATACAGAATTAAATTATTCAAGCATAGAGGCTTATGTGTATTCCCCCCAGCTACAGTGCTCAGGAGCAGACACAACAATATGAAGTTCATTGCAAAGCCTTAGCTTTATTAAGGATTTATCATTCAGTCCAATTAGCTGAAACAGAAAACATATGGATTCAACAAGTTTCTACCAGCCAGAGCAATATTTCTTCCAAATAAAGAAATACTGCAGGGAGGGCATGTTGTTGTTATTCAAAATGAACTCATACACATAAGTTAGTACGGCCAGTCAGATCAAAGAGAGAGTGTTATTTTACAATTTATGACATTTTATTAATACTTAAGGTTTAATTTTATGATTTATGTACTTTTACTTACTTTTAGTCATTTAGCAGACGCTTTTATCCAACACTTTCCTGTTTATCCCAACAAATGGCCAAGCAAAGTGCACGACCATGTAATATGTAATACTTTCAGGAAGAATGTTCCCCACTCCTTCTTTCTTTCTTTTAATTTTAATTTTTTTATTTTAATTTATTTATTTTTTTGTAAATCTTTTTTTACCCTCACCTACTTTTGTACTAAGTGTATCAGATTATTCATTTGATAATTTTGTAAAGGTGACAGGACACAAAAATTATGGCTCCCAAATTTCCAATCACAGTAGTTGCTTTAAACATGCTAGGCTATATGCTTCTTTATTATGAGTTTTGCTTTTGTTTTCTTTTGTTTCGTTTTGGATAAGAGATATGGATCAATGGATAAGAGATATGGACTCTGTTCACACAGTCAATGTTTAAGATTGCGACAGTCAGCGAGTTGTCAACTGTATGATTTCTGCTCATTCAGCACATATCATCCAGACTTGGTCTGTGGTTATAGAACCAAACTCTTTTTTTCACAACAGAACTGTTTGTGAACAGTTTTAGCTGTCTGATCATGAATGGTAATGGTTTTCTGCAGCATGAACAGTCACTGTGAATCGTGCCCCGTCTGCGTGAGACATTCACATGCACATTCACACACACTTCCTCCATGCAATCAGTATAGATTGAATTCCTCTCTCAATCACATATATTTTGCTCTCTCCCTCACTATACTCCTCCTCCTCACCCCATCAGCCTTTTTCTCTCAGCGAGGATGAAATGCTACCTTACAGTGCATGTGAAATGCAAAAATACATTAGTTAACACAGACACTCTCAGTCGCAATATTAAAACAATCTGTGGCAACACACTGTGAGCAGAGACTCCCAGCTATACCGTAGAGCTTATGTTTTACTATGCATATACAGTGGGATCCAAAAGTCTGATATCATATTGAAAATCTGAGAGTTTTTCCCATTTATACCTTGAAATGAACAAAGTTGTAGTATTTATACTGAAGACACATTACAAAATAAAATGAAGGATATCTATTTTAGATTTTGCACAGTTTCTAGGTCACTAGTCATGTATAAGTAAAGTTGCAACATTGCTCCTGTGACTCTTTGTACAGACAGACAGACGTTCTTGCAATAAAGCTCCAGGTGCACTTTAGATCACCTCAAATAATGAGAAAATCATCAGGTTTTTCACAAATGTATGGACTTAAAGTTAAATACATTATGTTAATGTTGAAACTTTTCACACAAATTTTCATGATGACAGTATCGTTTGGAAATGTTCAGATAGAAGCATATTCAATAGCTCAGTCTTATGAATCCCACTGTATGTATATTATATGCACATACTCAGCCCACTGCAATTATTATGCAGAGCTGGTGCACACAGAATAATATATTAACAGACACAAGCATCATGTGTGTGCTTAGACGGCTTTGCTTTGAGTTGTTAACCCTCAAGCAGGAAGATAAAAAGGCTTAGAAATTAATTGTTGTTTTCCAAAATGTTACGAGTCAGGTAATGAAGGAAAACATTTCAAATTTTTCCTTCAAAATACTGCTTTTATTTCCATTTTTACAGCTCGTATCTCCCATCAAAATAAAATGCAGAAGATTCAACTGAAGGGTTAAAGTGAAAGCACAAAGATGCCCATATTAGCATTCATGCAGTAGCTATACATCAAAGAGGTCTCGCTGAGATAGAGGGTGAAAAACATAGGGTGAGAGCATGTTTGATCATGCGATAAACATTTAGCTTCCTACTGAGAAGCTTCCTGAGAAGAAAAAATTTCATTAATGACAGCATTATAATTATTCTCCTCATCAATGCAGTATTAGCACTTGATTAAGTAATAGTCTTCATCATCAACATCATTATTGTTATCATCAGCTCCATCATGTGGTCTTAGTTGTTTATTAATGTACATACACAGAGAAGTGGCACTGGGCTGAGGTTTGGGGTCGGGATGAAATCATTTATCACGGTGGTTGGTCAAAGAGGACAGTGGAATCACTTAAGACCACACAGAAATGAATAATGCACACAAACACACGCGTCTCTACTGCTTAAAGCTCAATACAGGATCTACAGTGGTCCCAAAAAAGTATTTGGACACTTAAAGGGATAGTTCACCCAAAAATGAAAATGTGATGTTTATCTGCTTACCCCCAGGGCATCCAAGATGTAGGTGACTTTGTTTCTTCAGTAGAACACAAACCAAGATTTTTAACTCAAGTGGACCATTGACACTCCTAATTGAGATTGTAGATACGGTGTCAATGGTCCACTTGAGAGATAGGTGGCGGGTTAAAAATCTTGGTTTGTGTTCTACTGAAGAAACAAAGTCACCTACATCTTGGATGCCCTGGGGGTAAGCAGATAAACATAAAATTTTCATTTTTGGGTGAACTATCCCTTTAAGACACACATTAAAATGTTATATAACAAAATATAATACAACATTTAATTTAAATGTAGCACAAAAAACTTTCAAACCAAACATTTTACATAAGCTCAAATGTGTAAGAATATTAGAACGTATTGAGTAGGATCATGTGATACCAAAGACAGGAGTAATGGCTGCTGAATATTCAATTTTGCCATCACAGGAATAAATTATATTTCAAAATATATGAAAGTAGATAACAATTGTTTTAAATTGTTATAAAATTTCAGTGTTTCAGTATTACAATATTTCAAATCCAGTCTTACTTTTTTTTTTTTTTTTTTTACAGTATTTTGATCAAATAAATGCATAAGGGATTTTTTTTTTCAAAATTAAGATAAAATGTATTTGGTAATGAAACAAAATGCATCTGATAAAATTACATGCTGGCATTTGTCAAAAGGCCCCTAACACTTTTTGGCACCACCATACATTGCAGGTCTACCTTTTCCTCATCTCTCTGCTTTTCAGTCCATCCGCAGTAAAAACGGCAAGGGAAGATGATTTATTTTTATGAGGGAGAGTCGTGTGCTAACAGGGCAGAGGGGAGTGGATTGAGATATAGAGATCTACAGAGAGAGGACGTGTCTCAAAGTCTTTACTGCTTAATGTATTCCATTCTTTCTGTATACAGTGTTTTTCCTGCAGAACCAAGGAGGTCCTGTTTGCTCACACACTCTCACTCACAGACCTCCCACACTAAACTGCAGCGCCACTGTAAATTAATTCAGTAGAGATCTGATTACAGGTGTAATAACAGGTGTAGAAATGCAGACACACATACACATCCCAACACTCTCCTTTATAAAAATAAATAAATACATCAAAAATCTACATTTTAAGGGACAGAATTTGGCTCTGGTATTGAATTTGTTTACCTTTATTAAGCCATTTTTCGGTGGCACTTTTTTACAGTCCTGTTTCTCATGTACATATTATGTACTTATTATAGTAATTACAATAACTGGGTAATAACTAGGTACTAACTCTGAACCTACCCCTAAACCTAACCCTACCCCATATAGCATGTAGTTACCTTATATTACTAGTACTTTCTTAGATAAGTACACTGTAGGTACACCGTAAGTACATGTAAGTACACATACTTTTTTTTTTACTGTAGTAAAGCAGTTGATGTAACATAATTGCTATTGTATATTTTGTATTTATTTATTTATTACAACAGAATATTATGTTACATATAAAATGTCACATAAGCGATGAAATATGCTTTTTTTAACCATGTTTGGGATGTGTTTCTTACTTTTAGTGGCATTACTACTCTAAACCTTGTTTTATGTTTGACCTTGTACTGTGGTAACTGCAGAAATAGAGAAATACCTCCACAATATATTTGTCTTGTTTCCAATTTCCATCAAAAATATCCAAATGTTGTTAAAATAAAATAAATATAGGCCTACACTATAAAAAGAGGTAACTTGCTACTTTTACATTACAGATCTATTTCCACCTTATTTAACTCCCTTATCTGGATAGCATGATCATCAGGTTTTAAACAAACTTGTGGCATTCACAGAGTGGTGATATTGTTCAAGAAAACGCGGTACAAAACAAAATATTAGGAAATTATCCACCATACTTTTTGTTCATTTTTATTAGTGGTCATAATTTTTTGACCAGGTTGTAGTAGTATTCTGTCTTGTTCCATTATCAGATTTTTGATTTTCCATTCCACTTGTTTTGAGCATGCATGTCAATAACCTTTAAGTGAAAAAGGGGAAAAAATCTATGGAACAAGATATTGACTAAATAAAATCTGAAGAGCTGTTGTGCCTTATGCGTAAATTGATCTTGTTTTAAGGATGTTTTTACAGGGAAAACAAGAATGATTATGAAAATGATTTTTGCAGTGCATGTAGTCGATAAACTGTTTGGCACAGCAGCAGAATATCTAACTTTGTATTTATATTATGGTTTCGACCTTCTTGAGGAAGCAGATTGATATCTGGAGAGAGCAGTAACCTGTATATTTGTGTTTGCATCTACTGGTTATCCCAAAGGGTGTATGTGAACACAGTGATATGACATTTATCCGTCTCATCAGTGATGGCGGTGTGCAGATATCACAGACTTCCCTTAGGAATGAGTTTCGGTTACACTTTATTTCGATAGTCCACTTTAGACATTCTACTAACTATAAGTAACTTTGTAACTACATGTCAACTAATTCTCATTCATTTGCATCTACATGTCTACTAACTCTCAGAGTAGACTGTTAGGGTAGGTTTAGGGTTAGTAGAATAAGTTGACAAAGAAAGTGTTAGAAGATATTAAGCAGACAGTCTACTAATACTCTACTAACTGCTAGTTGACATGTAGTTGCAAAGTTACTTACTGTTAATAGAATGTCTAAAGTGGACTATCGAAATAAAGTGTTACCTGAGTTTCCTGTCAAAGATGAAGAGACCTGACATGAGCTGTGGCAAAGGAGGGCTAGAGAAAAGTAAACCTGATGTAACAGCAACATTTTGACCTGACATGCTCTGCTGAAGGATGCACTCTTGTTAGAGTTGTCTTTTAACTCTGAAATAAGAACGCAAAGCACATGCTGACCTGTTCATTTTAGATTATTGCAGCTCTGAGGCCCGACTCACATGACTTATTTAGATAAAAGGTACCAACACTGATGTCTTTCTGCCTGTTTTTTGTCTTGTGCTACAGCACGAAGCCTATTAATTGAATGCATCATGACTGAAAGTGGAAAAAAAAACAATGTATTTGGGAAAACAATAAAAGAGAGAGAGAGAGAGAGAGAGAGATGGAGCTTCTCTGATACAGTTTGTCTAGAGTGTTATATAAAAGGTCAGACTGGTGTTTCCATAGCGATGGATAATTGACAGGTGTTTTAGTGGAAGCATAGCAATGATAACATAACCTCTAACACTGTAAAGGTCTATTTCGGTATGAATGGGAGCTTTGTGTGTGTGTGCAGGCTGTGTACTTTCTATTTTCTCTCATTCAGTCTCTGTTTTTGAAGGTTACTCTCTCTCTTTCTCTTTTAATTATTGAGTAAATGAGTTATTTGTGTACTGACGTGGAGAAATACACTGAGTGGCACATTGTATGAACATGTCTTAGCTGTCTGTACTTTTCAATTGCGGACTGAGGATACATTCAATTAAACAGTGAACTCAAATACATTTTAATGCTGTCACATAACACATAAAATGCAATATAATCAGCAACATGCTACTGTAACTAATGTCATGTGTAGTGCTGGCATTTGCACAGTTATTGCAGCATCAGTCAGTATGCTTTTATGTATGGTAACCCTTGAAACATCATCATAACAGAAACTGATCTAATTCCCAACATATAAGAACATTAAATGCTAACAAGACACTTACTTTCTTTTCTTGTTCAAAGACACATAAAAAAAAAACATTAATTTCAACATTCACACTCCCCTTCCAGTTCCATGCAAAGCAGCAGTCGTAATAGATTGCATGCAGTGAAAGTAAGTTATGGTGAAACACTGAAGAACTGTTGCATGAAGGTCATTAACTAAATTGTGCAAGCAGTAAAAATAATTATTAAAGTCCATGTACCCACCTCTTAATCTCTGTCTGGTTTAAGCAAATACATTGCTAAATCATGACAGCACAAGTCAAAACGCTGCTAGTTTGAATTTATCAGGTATAACACTAGAAATATTACAAATTCTATTAATTTTGTTCAGATTAATACTATTGTTCAGTTTGGGATCAGTAACTCTGTGTGTCCCCCAAAGGGTTTTTATTTATTTATTTATTGTTTGAGTCCAGCTTATTATTTCAATTGTTTGCAATGGAAGCACTGCAAATGTAGGAAAAAAAAGGCATAAGGAGGCGCTGTGCATCTATTGCACATTGATGTCTGTGCACTTGCCTTTTTTTTCTGGCCACCGAGAGAAAAATGTTCACATTTGAGTAAAATGCAGCATTCATCACTGTCACTTTTTTACCACGACGTCCAGTCACACTGGAGGGGTGGGACAAATACCACTCCAACCAACCATCACATCCTACTTGTACAATGACTAAACAGCAGTAGAGAAGTTGAAATTACTGGTCAACAAGTTTTTATGTCTGTATCATGGCATCCCCAGACTACCACAATTGATATAAAACAATAATGCTCTGAGAAACATTTTGTTCACTATGGGTCTACCACATTACGTCTATGGATATTCTGTATTTTTTCTAAGAACTGTGACTGTGCTGTGCACAACTGTTTTCCAAATTTTCAAAATGTATAATAATATGAAATTTTTTGAGCACCAAATCAGCATATTAGAATGATTTCTGAAGCATCATGTGATACTGAAGACTGGAGTTATGGCTGCTTTTAATGTAGCTTTGTCATCACAGGAATAAATTACAATTCAAAATATATTGAAGAGAAAACAGTAACTTTAATTGCAGTAATTTTCCACAGTATTACTGTTTTTAATGTATTTTTATAAAGAATAAATGCAGCCATGATGAGCAAAAAAAATAAAAAATATTGCAGACCCCAAGGGTAGTGTATATGTTTGCTGTTTTAAAGAATATTCATCTTACAAGTAATACATTTAACTTTTCTCTTACTATTTCTACATCACTCCTCCTATTTTATTTCATTACATCTTTTTGCCTCATTTATTCTTTCCCATTATTTTACTTCTCTCTTTAATCTTTATCTTTGTCATATTTATCTACTTTTCTCTCTCTCATTTTCAAATATAAACACACACACACACACTGTCCCAGTTGCTGATGTGTTTTCACACATCCTCAGTTTCAGTTTAGATTTTTTTTTTATTTCTTTCTCCTAGTATGTTTTTCAAGCCACAGTTTAGTTTGTCACAGTTCATTTCTATCTCCTCTTGTCTCCGTAGACTACATCACTCCTCACCTCCTCTCTTTGCTTCTCTGTTCCATATATTTGCCTGCATCTGTTTCGCTGTATAGGCTGTCTAAACATATTTGTTATGTCTCATGAGGGATATTGTTTTTCTTCCATCCCTTTCTAATAACCAGTTTTTTCTCTAGATTATCCTTCCTCTCTATTTCTCTCTCACTAGTGTGCCATATCCCTTGTCCTCCTTTTATGGTCTACTCGTCCTTCTTTTCGCCTACTCACTGTCATTCCTCTTTTTTTTTTTTCGTGTAGCACTGGTGTTTTTCAGCAATACAGTCTAATTCAGGCTAACACATTTAGAAAGGCCTTTCCCCCCCCCGACTTAGCACTGTTTCAAAGAGTTGAGAATCTGTGTATGTGTGTTTTTTTATGCTCAAGATTTTTTTTTTTTCTGTATCACTCTTTAATATGTAATATTACATTCAGTCCCAGACAGATGTCCTCCCTTTTTTCAGTGCAAAATACATCTTTTTGTTACTACTATATGCCTCTCTCACTCTTTTTCTGTAACATAAAAAAAGAGAGATTAAGAACTCAAGTGCAGCTCTCGACCATCCATTTCCAGTGTAAAGAATGAACCGGTAACAAGATCAACCACGATTTTTACATAGTTTTTTATATTTTTAACATATTAACTTTTTTTGTTCTGACTGCCAAGAATTGAGACATTTTTAACACAAAAAGACATTAAAAAAATGTGAATTTTTCACCATTTAATTATTTATCTAGGTGTGACTTGCCGTGTTAAAAATAAGAAAGAAAAATGATATAACAATACTGACGCAACAGTGTAGCATAGCATGTTTGAAATGTTTATTGAAAGTTATTAAAAACTGCATACAGCAGGGCATCATTTTGTTACTAATGATCTAGAACAGTGATTCTTAACCACGTTCCTGGAGCCGCATCCTTAATCAACCACTGATTTAGTTTGTCAGCTCATTAGTAGAGATCTGAAATGAGTGTGTTCAAGTACTCCTTCAAGTTTGTATTTACGAGTTGGTCAATTGCAATTACGACATCGGGTGTTTTTTAAAAAGATTTTTTAACTCCACTTATAAAACATGCTGAATAAAAATGTGCCTAACGTATGTTTTTATTCAATTTATGAAGGTTCTGCGAATTGAATTGTATGCTTAATTGTATAATACAACGTGGTTATGGACCACTGAACAATTTCTAGTGATCTTTAGTGAAGATGGCCCAAATATTTAGTGAGTACAAAGCTTATTACTCGGTATACATTTAGTCATAAATTGAAAAACATAAAAAAATTCATTTACATATATGCTGCCTTTATCGACCTGGTGAAGGCATTTCAGTAGACAAGAACATGTCTTTTCAACTTTTCAAAGTTTTCAACCTTTTCATATATACATGGACTAATTGGAAAATAAGCCACAGGTCAGGACAATCAGGTCAACAAAGTGAAATCACACTGACAAGAGAAAACCACAAGATACTATCCAATTAAAGCTCACAAACAACCAAAAAAACAGTCTCATTCCTTCTGTGCCTCTCTTTAATTTGCTTGTATGTGTATAATTGTTAAATTCTTACATTTTTGTAATTGTTATACCTTTTAAAAGGGCACAAACCCTTTTTTAAATTGCTTGTTCTCTTCTTTTTCTTCACTTGGCTCACTAATTGCCATTTTTTGAAGCTTGGCACCAGGCTCTTGCCCTTTTAGTGGCAGAGTACAGCTGAAGTGGCAGCATCCTAAACTGGGGAGAGAGGGAGGGAGGTGAGACTGTGGTTATCAGCACCAACAGATGGGTAGTCCCTGCATTCATTGTAAGGAGATGGAGACTCCTTTCAGAAACAGGAGACAGAGGCAGTCACAAGGGAGGTGACGGGGCCAAGGAAAGATTGAAAGAGAGTCATGAGCACTTGCAGTCTCATATCAGTATGCTGCTGCATGTATGTGTTGCACTGTGAAAGTGAGAATGCGTAATCCTTTTTGTTTAGAATGGATTATAATTTGTTTGTACAGAATGTATTTGTAGGTATGTGACCTTATTCATTGTCATTCCACATTTATAGACTTGTGTGTGTGTGTGTGAATATGATGAGTTTAGTGTGTGTGTGTGTGTGTGTGTGTGTTGGCTTCCACATAGTCCTGTGTATCCAGACAGCTGTCAGTAGGTATAGTCAGGTCCACATTGCATCTTATTCTGGCCAAGAACCACCCACTCAGACAGGAAGAAACCAACCAACCAACCAACCACAGTTTGTTTTGTTTTACACGCTCTTTAGGGTTCATTTGAAACAGATTATACTGTACGACAATCACAGATCAAGGTGGAAAAATAGGAATAACCAGGGTGACTTTTAACCATGTAATTTTATCCATATTTAGACAGATTTGTATATTTTCCAACCTGAGAAGTACAATCAATGAGAATTACGAAATAACCTTATTTACTAAACAAACTACAAAATTCAGCATTATTTTATGCTTGGATTTCTTTTAATAATTGGTCTTGGCTAGTATATGAAACTGTTACTCACCAGTTGGTGCAGTTAACCAAATCGCAAAGGCTGCCACTTAATTACATATACATATATATATATATATATATATATATATATATACAGGGCCGTTTCTAGCAATTTGACGCCGAAATCCCTATTGCCCGCCCCCCCACACACACACACACACAAATTATATATATATATATATATAATTCTTTTCAGACACCA
>NW_015650692.1:136513-142899 GCF_001515625.1 Sinocyclocheilus rhinocerous | reverse complement strand
TTTTTTGCTAAGAACGAACCGAAATGAAAACATTTTGCTTTTAATCTGTGTATTTAACAGCCTGGGAAACCTTCCCAGGGCAGTACCTTGCCTCACCGACTAAAATCAGGGCACCCACTACTGAGACGGCACCAGAGGTGAGGGGGCACAGTGACCGAGGTAGCCGGCCGGGCCCCCTCAGGCCCCCCCGTGGCGCCGACGCTGCTTACAGGCATCTTCAGATTGACAGTACTCTAGCCCAATGATGTTGGGGGATCCAGTGGGGGCGGCAGTCATATTTCAGGGTGACCGTGACACTCTTTATCACAACCCTGCTAAAAGTGCCAGTAGCCTATTTGCGCTCATTGGCGCCCCTTCAGCTGGTGGCGCCCTAGGCGACCGCCTAGCTCGCCTATGCCTAGAAATATATATATATAGCCTGGCACGCTGCGTTCTTTTACACATCAGGAGCTCATCATCTGTTTTTTTGCTCCATACAAGGTGCATCTTTGCAAGTGCTGTGAGTTAGGGTAAATTATAACGTGCATTTTAAAACGCAACATGTGCAAACCATCTTACCAAATTTGTAATTAAATAATTTATAAATCAATGAAAATCCCTTTTGTTGTCAAGAAAACAGAAACTTGAGGCTCCCTGCAGTTTTCGGTCAAAATAAAAGCTCTATAGTTTAACATTTCAAAGAAATTGAGAAAACCATAAATATTAGTATTGTAATTTTACTTATGTTTTGTAAAATAAACTATAATAATAATAATTAGTAGTAGTAGTGATGGTGGTGGTACATACTCTCTTTAGTATTTTATTTTGTAGTACATTAGGGGGTGGTTCATGTTTTTCTTCTTTTTTTTTTTGTGCTTAGCGAATTACATACTTGAATAACCATCTTGTTCATTTGCCTCAAACAAAACTCTGAATTTCAAAACTTTCATAGATCTGAAGCCACTAACTTTCTAAACTTAATTAGCTAGCTTAATTAACTTATATAGTTAATGCTTTAGCTATCATGACTTATTTATTTATTTATTTTTGTTTTAAAGCTGAACAAAAACAGCATTTATTCATCTAGGTTATTGTTAATTTATACATTCACTAAAACATTTTTAATATGTCAAACGTGAATTAACAATGAACAATAGTTTATTTAAAATTAGCATTCACCTAGTTTAATAAATGGTATAAAAATGTTGTTCATTGTTAATTAATGATAGCTAATGCAATAACTTGCATTAAGTTAACAAAGTTTGGCAGTCGAATGTAATCAAATATTCGATTGACAAGAATGACTGGTTAGTTGCATCATCTGGTTAAATCTCATCATCACAAAATTCTAAATCTCTAGTAACTTTGCATATCTCTCTGGGTCAGCTTCCATTAGTGTCTGAATTTGGGTGTTTTTATGCAAAAGTATGTATCATTGTTAGTTTATCATACTGATGCTTAAACAGATTAAACCCAAAGTGTTATCTAGCATCTTCCACGGTTTCATTTCCAAGTGAGCTGATCGAACAACCTGTTTGCTATTTACAGTGTGCAGACTCATCCAGTCAGATCGAGCTAATGCACGTTCCAGTTTCATGTGCTATATACATTGTGGTGTGAGAATAAACTTCGAGGTCAAGTGTGATATTATAGCTAATTTATAATGCATTTGAGAAGCTGCTCAATGGACCTTTTCTTGACAAGGACAAGGTGCTTCCCATATGTATGTCTGTCATGTGCACACCAAGTCTCCCATGCCTAGTAACCTAGCAACAACTTGACACTTGTCTCTGAGCTAAAACAAGTGACAGTCAAAAAAACGCTTGTGACGGGTATGAACGTCTCCATGCAGAGCCTTGCTTGGCACAGCTGCCTCTGCGGAGTGCACTGCGGACAGCTGGGACATCTGCTTCTCTCTTATCTCATCAGAGTGAATGGAACGAACCGTGAGAATGCAGAGAATGATAGCATCATGGACCTGATTTACTGTGTGCTCCTGGATTCTGTATGTAATAGAAAGAAATGAAGACAACAAACAGACAATGCAGGTAGAGGAGGCAGAGAGATGAAATAGAGAGACAGACAGGAGAGGTGGCCCAAAGGACATTTTGTGAATGCATAGAGAGGGACCAAGAGGCTGACAGATGAAAAACGGCTCTCCATCATCCTGCTCTCTGTTATTAATCATTGTGTTTGCTCAGAAATGGCATGCCAGTCTTGATACACCACTTGCTGTTTGTTTGTTTATTGCTTGTTGCCATAGCGTCTGGTTAATCACACTTAGCAGCACAGCACTATATTGTTAATCACCAGTGAACAGGCATGTGTGTGTGCGGGTCACTGCTCAGGCCACTCTCATCTCTGAAACAGAGAGAAGGCTCTTTCTAACGTCCTGTTTTCAACCCAGGCTCATTGGAAAAACGTGCCTGTGCCGACATTTCTGCAAAGTGAAATTACGTTGCTTCTTGCAACACCTGAAAGTGAAATATCCAGTGAGTGACGCTTAAAGCGTGTTCCATTTTATCATAAACAGATTAACATAAATTTTGCAATGTTTCATGATGTTGGTTGCTGTACAGTATGTATCGTGGCAGTTTGGAAATGAAATGTCCGGTAAGTGGCGCTGAAAGCTTCATTGACTATTGCATTTGAAAATAATGTGCTACCTACACTAAACTATGATAACTGACAGTGTTAACAGAAGCAAATATCAGGTAAAACACATTTGTTGAAGTGAGCATATCATTTTAGCTTGCTTTTTTAAGTCTTTTTTTATTGCATTTGAAAATAATGTGCTACCTACACTAAACTATGATAACCGACAGTGTTAACAGAAGCAAATATCAGGTAAAACACATTTGTTGAAGTGAGCATATCATTTTAGCTTGCTTTTTTAAGTCTTTTTTGTTTTGTTTTGTTTCATGGGACTCATACCCGAGTGCTCTATGTCACAAATGCAGTGCTATACCAGGTGAGCTACCAAGCTCATGGCAGAAAAGCCATACATATGGAGCTGGTTATGTGAATGGAACATCAAAATGTATTAGTTTACAAACCATGCAAGCTCTTTGAGGTCATAAACTAATATGCAAGGAATAATGCAAGAATAGGTAATAACCACGCAAATAAACGTTATTACATTGTTAATTTTAGCTGGAAAGTGCAGTCAATTGTTTTGGTGATTTGCAAAAACTTAGGTAGAGGCATGTATTTTGAAAGAATCTAGGTTGCCTTCTTTTCATCTAGTAAGATCTGGTTCTTTCTGTGTACTGTACAGTTTTATTGTCTGGCGGCTAATGCATTCCAATCTCCTACGTGGGATTGATTGTTCAGTCAGTGAGTCAGTTTGTCTGGCTCTCTGTCTATTTGTCTGTCTAGCTGTCTAGCTAAAAGCTTATTTTTGGATCATCACTCATCAAAGCTCAGTAAACACTGGTCACAGACAGAGATTGCTCAGTAAAAAAGACTGATTTGTGAACATGGAACGCACACAAGAGGTGGGATTTATTGCTTGAACCAATCATATCCAATCATAACCAATGACAGTGCGATTCTCAATTACCCCCCTACCAAACCCACCACATGCTTTCGGGGTCTGTTAAAACTCAATGGGCTCAGGGGAGGCAAGAGAGACGCGGCCTCCTGCTGTAACTTTACCTGCTGGTGTTGCTGTTGGACAGTGTTACCTCAGAAAAAAATTTGATTTATGTACTTTTTAATGTCATATTCTGTACTATTTGTGTAGTTTTATTTTGTACTATAAATTGTATGCTCTTCCCATTATTTTGCCTCCTTGGAGAAAACGCCCCTGATCTTGGTGGTACCAGGGCTATAGCCACAATAGATAATAATCAGATACAGTATGGCCAAATCTTTCCCCCATGTGACTCTAACTGTTGTTGTTGAAGTTTTTTTTTAAGTTTTCTTTTTCAAACTGAGAAATTAGTGGAAAATATTTTCTTTGTGAATTGACAGTATGTCACAGATTCTGTCTATTGAGCTTAACTTATATTGAACATTCCTCCATATCTCCAGTAGATGCTTTTCTAAAGAAAAACAGGATGAACATTTGGGACTCTACAGGTTCTCTAATGGCATCAGTCTGCAAAATCTTTTTACTTCTCATTGTAGTTTTGAGTGAGAGTAGACATAAGAGAGAAGGACATATAGACAAGTTGTACTGCATTCTCTCTCTGATGTCTCTGCATTGTTCATTTTGATGTTTGAACAATGCAGAGACAAAAGCTTGTGTTGGGGGGAAAAACAAGTTAGAAAGTAAGTAAAGGAAGAATGATCAGAGATGTTAAGGAATGAACAATGAGAATGTGAGGGTAAAGAATGATGAAAACGAAAATGGTTAATCTCAGTGAAATAATTGTCACACATTGTACAAGTGGTTGCAAAGACAATAACAAGTGCAGACAGCAGGTGAGGAGAAGAGACAAGCCAAATGCCCTGAGTAAAACCTTCTGAATGAAAGAGAGAAAGCTTGGAGCAACAACACAGAAAGTTAGTCATTCAGTCAGCTTTAAAGTTTCATCATATTTTGAGGGGAGACAGAAAATTGACAGTGATTGAGAGGGAGAGGGGGTTGTACATGCTCTTGAAGTCTTAAAAACTGGAAAATTATAAATCTTATTTCCGGCTATATAGATTAGGCTTTAATAAGGTTAAAAAAGCAGAACATATCCATACATCTAGTTTTGGATCAACCAGTAAAAAAACAGCAGAAATGCATTTTTACGTTTTATTTTACATATAAAATTCAAAAGCGTAAAATTTAACCGCAGCATGTTCAGATACATGTAAGCCAATTACTGTCCATAGAAGGTACATTCTGTCAGTTTGTATATTTCCTGGGATTCCATCAGTAAAGCTACAAGGGAAACCGCAGTTGGTATGCAGCAACATACTAATATTGGGATAGTTACCCAAAATTAAAAATGTTTCATTATCTACTCACCCTCAGGCTGCTCCTTTCTGTGTAACTCATGCTCTGTTTTTGCAAGTCTTTTGCAGTCTAACAATTGCTCTGTGTAAGGAACAGACTGTATTAGTTGTTATTAACCTTTTGTGTCACCACTAGTGGTCATTTTATATGGAAACTGCAGTGATTTGTACCTGCTGCAGCAACAATTTGTAAAAGCTTACACATAATCATGCTTTTCCCATGAGATCAGGTAGGAAAATCCTGAATGATTAAAAAGTATAAGGTCAGTGTATGAAAGATGAGCAACAAAAAAAGTGCAGATTAGAAGTTTAGAACCACAACAGTACCCTGATAAACACAATGAGATGAAAGAAAAAGGGTGACATATTGTAACTGAAAAAGCGTAACTGAGGCCATGTCCACGCGTACACGGGTATTTTTATAAACTGAGTTTTTCCTTCTTCCATTTTTTAAAAAATCTCAGTTTACATGAAAACGCAAATGCATGCTATGAAGCACTGTCAAGAGAATGCCAAACCAACAGGTGGCGATATAATCTCAACCGTAAAGCCATGTTGGCCAATCAGAAGCCTGAAAAAGTTTCCAGTTGGCGGAAATAACAGCGCAAGCTCCAACGTCACAAGCCAAGAACTCCGGTTTCGCTGAATACGAGACAACACTGCAACCGGAGATTTTGAAAATCTTCACCCTGGCAGGCGTTTTCAAAAATGTTCGGTTTCAGTGACCTGGTGCTGTGTTTGCGTGTGGACGAACGGCCAAACCACGTAGAAGAAGCTGTGTTTTTTAAAATAACCGCGTTCGTGTGGACAGGGCCTGAGAGGAGTGAGATAGCATCACAGCAGTGAAAGCTTTTATATGTGACTTGCATTGATGTTGTCCTATAGAGTAAGGTGTCAGTGGTGCAGTTCTAGTTGCCGTTAAGCATTGTGTGAAGCTCAGTTAAGCACTAACAGCCAGTGATTTCCAGATCATTGGCATGATATGTAATGCCAATGAGCTTTGGCTTTGCAATGAGATGTCCAAATTTATACCTTTTTTTACACCAAGATTGTGATTTTTAAACAATCTTACCTTGCTAATAGGGGTGGAACGATACATGTATTCGTACCGAACCGTCACGGTATGAACATCTCGGTTCGGTGCATGAGGCCTTACAACGAATACAGGCAAATTCAGAAATGGAGCTTTGTGCTTGTGCATCCTACCTCTCTCATTCGGCACAAATCCAAATATTCCATAATATTTCCATATTTGCAATGTAACGTATCTGAATGCTAAACTATTATTTATTATGGAAATTATAGGCTTAGTACTTCAGTCCCGTTCCAACTGTAATACGGAGGCGGGCGCGCTGATGTTTGGTTCACTGTATTTTATTTTGATAAAGTACCAACTGCGCTGTCAATGATAAAGTACCAACTGCGCTGTCAAGTTAGCAATGCTGGAACTGATGTGT
>NW_015650692.1:126604-136501 GCF_001515625.1 Sinocyclocheilus rhinocerous | reverse complement strand
CTTGTTTATCTGTAAACTAAATCAAATATATTTCAAGAATTTATTCCTTGTATGTATATATGTACTGCAGATTTTATATATATATATATAACATAATGTAATAATATTTAGTATTTTCACATCTAGGTGGAATTTTATTTTTATTTGTACTACTGTCTGTTCAAAATAAATGAAAAGAAACCGAGCATAGTAGATTTGTTTTTTGTTTTTTTTCCTGTTGTACCGAAATCGTATCGAACTGTGACCCCCGAACCGTGACATCTGTGTACCGTTCCACCCCTACTTGCTAATATATCTGCTCATAGACAGATCCGCTGATAGACATGGCTTTCAAACGCTTCCATGTGTATCTGTGTAAGCACTTGCTGAAGACGTGAAGCGATGATCATTGTAGCCCAGTGGTTCTCAATTCCAGTCCTCGTGTACCACCGCTCTGCATATTTTGTATGTTTCTCTTATCACTTCAGACATTTGTTCCATTCAGCCGTAAGTCCCCTGCAAGGTGGACATCACAGGATATTCATCCATGAATTTTCCAAGCATTCCTAGGTGCTGCCTGTTTGTCAGGACTGTAAGTTAATTTGGACAGGAGGAGGTTTGGGATGATAGTGTTGAAGGCCGAGCTGAAGTCCACAAACAGGATCCTCACATAAGTCCCTGGTCTGTCCAGATGTTGTAGGATACAATGCAGTCCCATGTTGACTGTATCATGCCAGCACCAGTCTTTCAAATAACTGCATGACCACATATGTTAAAGCCACAAGTCTGTAATCATTTAGTCCTGTAATTTTGGGTTTCTTTGGGATGGGGATGATGGTGGAGCGTTTGAAGCAGGAAGGGACTTCGCACAACTCCAGTGATCTGTTGAAGATCTGTGTGAAGATGGAGGCCAGCTGGTCAGCACAGGTTTTTAGACAGGCTGATGTAACACTGTCTGGGCCTGGTGCTTTCTTTCTCTTCTGTTTCCTGCACGTGGGGTACTTTGAAGCCCTGCGTTGAGCCATTAAAAAAAATGCCTTATGGAAGAATTTGCTGAGTCGTGGTGTTGAACATAATTAGAGCAAAAGGAGCAGGACAAGAATGAGTGATGAAGGAAGTGAGTGAGGAAACGAGACAGAAAAGACAGACAAAAAAGCAATGATGAGGTCATGCAGGGTATGCGGCGTGCCGCGCTCAGCGAGTGATCAGGTTATAGCATTAATAAATACGTACAAAAATGTACGTTTTGTGCTTGTAAATGTTACGTATTAATTCCTACGTATAAACATGAGACCAGGCTGTCAGTCCATACGGTTGGATCAAAGGTTTCTCTCCTCGTTAAAAAAGCCCCGGCTGACAAAGGCATGTTAATTATTCATTGGAATTAAAAGTGGCGTCCATGAATGCCACTGATTTGCTTGCTGTGTTAAAATGCAGAGTCTAATTTATCATAGTCATGACGCACATATTAGAAAAACACCAACACAGACTCGCGCAATTAAGTAGGCCTGCACACTGTACACAGTAGAGCACTTGAGTGTAGTTTTAGGCCAAAGGCCCTAGAGTGAGTTACAGCTTAATCTTCTCTACATGGGGTGATTAACTGTGTTTGGTGGCTTGGGAAATGTAGGGGATAAGGGAGGACAAGAGAGAAAAGAGAGAGAGAGGACGGCAAGACTGGAGAGCTCGTGTAACTACATAAAGTGTTGTTTAATCACTGTGATTGTATTGATGGTCATAGTGGCCGTTCCTATGGCTGAATTCTCTGACATTGGTGGGATGTGTATCCTTAGCTTTTGAAAAGCTGATCAGAAACATGTCAAATTTACATTCTGGAGAAAAAATTTATATAAAC
Source organism: Sinocyclocheilus rhinocerous (assembly GCF_001515625.1). Classification (NCBI taxonomy): domain Eukaryota; kingdom Metazoa; phylum Chordata; class Actinopteri; order Cypriniformes; family Cyprinidae; genus Sinocyclocheilus; species Sinocyclocheilus rhinocerous. The sequence continues at coordinate 134,667 of NW_015650692.1, read as the reverse complement.
TGGAGAAGAATGTGAAACATTTCAGATAGTTTTTCATTCATCATTTTTATAATATGGGGGATGAGGGGATAATTGTAACAGTTTTTGCTTTAACATCTGTAAGTATTTAATGGTATTTATTGCTATTTTATTGTAAGCTGCTGTGTGAACAAGACATTTTGAAACTTATACCTGTAAGTAAATGCGGTTGTCAATCCCAAAAGCTGACAGGGTGAACATAGCCTATGAGAGCAGAGATAAATCATATAATGAAATCAATCACTCTTCCCTGCACTTGACCCACGGGAGCTCCTCTGTCTTCACTCCCATTGGCTGTGTCCACAAATTCTCAAGCGTCTTATCTCTGAACGCGGCCACATTGCGGTCACTGTCACTCATGTTTGCTGGAAATTGCCAACTCTCGTGGAAAATCAAAGGCTTCCAGTTGCTTTGTCACTGCAAATCCCTGTCTGTGTGGATGTCCCTTAATAGAGTCTTTTGAAAGTAGGTAGGAAGGTGGAGGAGGAGAGGGAGAGAAGGGAAAAGATGCAAAGATTAGGTGAAAAGGATAATACGAAGGATTTAGGAGGATAAAAAATGCACCTGAAGAGGTGGGGGAGAAAAGGTTGAAAGTTGAAAATGGAGCAGGAGGGCAAGAGCGAGCTATCAGTAGTAGTGAGATGTAATGAATGTCTAAAAGGAAGAGAGAGAGAGACCCTTGACTTCATCCCTCTCTTCCTCTCTCACTCTTTCATGCATTTTTAACTGCTTGGGGGCATTTGTAGCAGTGGTTCAACTTGTCAAGCCTGTAAAGTACTTAAACTTTGACTGCATAGAATGGAAGAGACAGAGGAGGAACAAGAGAAAAGAGAGAAGCAAAGAGATGGAGAGAAGAGGAGGTTATGGTAATAGAGATTCTCACATGGAGTGAGAGATAAAGAAAGGCTGGGGTGGGAGAGGAGGGATGGAGGGAGTAGCGGAGGTGTAGTGACCTAGTTTAGAAACAGAGGGATGGTGTGTTTAATGAGAAAAAGACGGATAGACGCAGGGAGGGGTACTTTGGCTGGCTGCCATGTTGGATTGTCTGGTTTCCGTGGAGACGGAGCATGAGAAGAGCACACTCGTCCGAAGAGATGCGCACATGCTTGTCCTCATGCTTACTCATACACTCACACCTTGACTGAACATCCCTTTCCCTTGCTCTCTCTCAATCCATATTCAGGAACACTTAATCAGCATGAACCTTAAAATCACATTATTCCAAATACCACAGTCATTTAGTGTTTTGCAGTCACATTTAGTGATATAAAGCAGTCGTTGGTTGTTTCTCATTTACATAAAAATCTAGGGAGATAAATAAGCAAGATAGAAAAGTGAACAGAGCCTTTTGTGTTCTTCTGTTGCTGTTGGCAAAAAGCTATGGATATTGCTCTAAATAAATTATTCTTTCGCAGTTCTGCATTTTTAACAGCTGCAAAATTTCAGAATGCAAACGTTCAAAAGTTGTGGCTCAGACAGACAAGTTGCCTCAAAACAGCAACATGGATGTCCATTTATTGAATGTAATCATATGCGCAGGGCTGCATTTCAATTAGCCCATTCAGAACTGGTAATAAAGATCAACCTTTTTTTTTTCAAAACGTCACGTTCATGCTGAGACCTTGGCTACAGTGGATTGTACTTGTGGAGATAATGGTTGAAAATGCAATAGGCCTTTATATGTTCAATGTGTAGTTGGTGGGTGATCTAGCAAGTGTTCAGTTTTATCACCAATTGCAAATATGAGCACTTTAAATCTCTTATTCAAGATTTACACTTATACTTGCAATGTAGTGTATCACTTTTGGAAACTTTCTGTCCTTGAAAAGCAAGGACAGATCTTTTTTTTTTTTTTTTTTTCATATTGTGACACATTCGAGTGAAACAGATTATTGAAAAATAATTTTAAAATGTAGCAGATTATTGAAAAAGAATTAAAAAATGTAGTGTGGGGACTTGGTTTTATCCATTGGTTGGAGGCAGATCTGAATGCGAGCTTGCAGTCAGTTGTAAGAAAGGAGGGATGTTTAAGCAGACTATACATTTCCGGGGTCTCCCCGGAAGTGAAATCATCACAGTTGGATAATTTCTATAGTGGTGAATGATATACTTTTTGCATTTCAATTTGCTCATATAGCAAAAGAAAAAAAAATCCATGATAGTTTCACTGACTTTCCAAAAGAGGAAAAAAAAATATGAGAGATTTCAGAGGTCAGAAGAGAGAAAGATGTCAAATTTGCTGACACCAGAGAGAGCCAAGAGGGTAAATTAATGACATTTAAATGAATGAATGAATGAATACAGTACAGGTGCATCTCAATAAATTAGAATGTCGTGGAAAAGTTCATTTATTTCAGTAATTCAACCCAAATTGTGAAACTCGTGTATTAAATAAATTCAATGCACACAGACTGAAGTAGTTTAAGTCTTTGGTTCTTTTAATTGTGATGATTTTGGCTCACATTTAACAAAAACCCACCAAACCAAAGTCTTAAACTTCTTCAGTCTGTGTGCATTGAATTTATTTAATACACGAGTTTCACAATTTGAGTTGAATTACTGAAATAAATGAACTTTTCCACGACATTCTAATTTATTGAGATGCACCTGTATGTATAAATCATTCACAATAAGATCAACAGCAAGTATGTAAACAATAGATAGGGTGTATTTCCATTTCACAAAAAATGTTGCATTTAATACCAAAGCTACAAATTCTACAATTTTATTTAGTGCAGTGTTGTTATTCAGCTGTAGTATTTTGGACCCGCTGAAGCTTGAGTGAGTTCACATGCACACACATCGTCTCATGCCCATGCTCGCAGATATCAGACATATGATTGCAGAATTAGTTCCCGCAGGCTGAGAGGCTTCAGACATGCATGATTAGATCCCTGAGGTGGCCATCTGCATGACCATGTAAATTACACCGCCTATTTTCCAATTGCTTCCAAAGTGTGCATGTACAGGTTTGCATCAGAATTTTGTAATATCTCTTCCACATTCAACTTTTTCACCTGTCTGTGCAAGCTAGAGAGCAACTTCGATGTAATGTATCTATTTAACAGTACTCGTTTCCATCTTGAATGCAATTGAACGCCTGAGAGAGATTACCGTATTGATGATGCAATTGAAGATCAAGGCAATTTTCCCCTGTTCAAGAACCATTTACAAGTAGCATTTTCTGGCAAACACAGCATGTATTACATGGTATTTGAACCCATACAACAAATAGAGCAGTAACGTCTCTCTAATTATTCTCTTTCTCTCTCACACTTTTTATTTCCTTCTCATTTTCTTATTGTTATATTGGAATAATCCGTGATGGCGGTATTTCACGGTCCCCTGTGGTGCACGAATATAGTAAATTCTGAAGGAAAGAGAGAGCAGGAGTGCTTAAGTGAATCATTAGCCAGCACCATTAGAGTGAGTTGAGAGCCTCTTTTTTATGCATGTGACCCTAATTAAAGGAGCAAAAAGGGAATATATGTAGTATTTTTTTAAAGATCCTTCCTCCCTCCATTAGTAACATTTTCTCCTATTAGCTCAACAACACACAAGCAGTTAAATGCCAGATGTAATTGTGATCTATTACTTGTTGTTGTTGTTGTTTTGTTTTTTTTGTAAGTTTTTATCTTCTCGAAGTTTCACCCTTTTTAGATGTTCATGCAGTGGTGCTACTGGACCCCTGTTGTGTTTGTTCTAATGTTCGTCTTCATTATTTTTCTACTTTAAAACAGTTTGGGCCTCAGACCAGAAGTCAAAGTCTCCAAACTTGACCATCACTACTCACACATCCTTCCGATTTTAGACGATGCTGTATAAAGTGAACGTTTTTGCTCAGCTCAGGAATTGTGCTACAAAAAATGTCTCTTTCCAGCAAAGTCAGTTCACTCAGCGGCTATATTTGCAACGTCTCAAAGCTTTTTTGCAAAAAAATGGGGAAATACCAAAATCTCAAAAACTGCTGGCCAAACTTGCATTTAAATAACATATTTTAAATCAGTAATACAATCAAATAAACAAACAAACAAATAAAATTAAACAAACATTGACTTTACCAATTGCAGATTGCCTCTTTTACTTAGAAGGAGGGATTTATTCTGCAATATTGCGCATTACTCTTTCACCCATTCAAAGTAATATGAGTGAACCTTGTTATATACTGTATATGACGTCTTTGGCTACAATCTTTTTTTTTTTTTTCATCTTAATCATTCAGGGTTCCCTTAATCAAATGGTTGTATGAATTTCCATTTCCACCTAGAAAATAATAATAATAATAATAATAATTTAAAATTTTCTGGGGGGAAAAACGACTTTTTCTATCTCCTCCTAGCCCTTTCCACCAACTATGGGGGTTTCAACTTCAAAAACTCCATAACTTTGTAACTGTTTGATCAAGGAAGTTGAAATTTGGCAAGCACTTACTTTGGTGTAAGTGCTGACATGTCATCATAATCATTTCAATTATGAATGGATCACCATAATTGACATTTACGTTTAGTAGACACTTTTATCCCAAGTGACTTACAAATGAGGAAAACCACAAGCAGTTTGTCATAAGAGTCAGCAATATTCATAGTATACAATGCCAAGTTAAAAGTATACACTAGATTAGGTGAAAGGCAGAAAAGAAGAGAGGTATGACGTTTTTAAATAATAACAATTATAGTGAAAACTTAAAATTTGGTGCATGAGTGTCTACAAGCTCAAAACTATGTTTTGTAGGAATTTAATTGAATGAACTACTGCAACATTTGTTCATAATCAAGTAAAATTATGGGCTAGAATCTATAATACCCAGAATGTTCTGAACTAAATATAGAGGTAACAATATTTTCCATGTTTTAATTTTTTCCTCCTTTTTTATATTTTCTAGGCAGTGTTAAGTTTAACTCCCTTTGTCTGATTTGTCTGACTCCTGTCAAAAAGTGCAATGCAAAATAATCTGAGGATGCACATGGACACAATCTGAGGACACATTTAATCAATTTCCAGGGATAGAAACAACTATAATTAAAAAAAATCCACAAAACTTTACAACTGTGATGAAGGAAATTGGCATTTAACCCCACAGCACCTCTATTCACAACATCTGCAGTATCTATTGGTTTACAGTGGCTATTGTGGTAATATTTTCCCTTTTTCCATTCTGCATGAGTCCTGATGATTACTGCTTACGGTTATATGTTTTAATTGGAATTGCTTGAACAGTCTTTTCAATTACTGTGTATGTGTGAAGGCAAAATTGTGTCAGTATCGTGCTCTGGAGAACTTGCAGGTAGTGCAAAGGGAGAGTTTCTCTGCCAACACATTGAAAGAGAAATCACAGCTAATTAAACATTTAACATTTCAACCAAGTGTATCTACTGGGGTTAGAAAGAAAACCAAGACTGATATTCAGAAACTAGATTTTTGTATTTGAGTGGTGCTTGTTCATGCGAAACATATATTATAGTGTTCCAGCATGTTACTATGCGTTGGCTATGCAATGTTCCTGAGGGTTGTTAGATGGTTACTTACTACCCAAAAGCAGTGAAAGAGCCCTTGACTCTAAATATCAGCAGTAGTAATATGTGCCTTAGCAACCACAACTAAATATACAGTACATTAATGTCCCATTTCAAACCTTTGCCATATGCTGAATAGTCTCTGAATAGTCTCAGATGCTGAATAGTCTCTCATGCGAATCGGCCATGTCTGTAATGAAATTCCCCTGCAAATGACCTACCCTATTTCGCCGAACACTGAGGTCCTGTGATAATATTAGTCCCGTGCGAATCGGCATCTCTGTGATTTGGCCAGGATTTGGCGGGGTCGTATGTCATTTTTTCAAAATTGTTGTTTCCTGTGCACCTTTTTATCCATGTTTCACGAAGAATGGAGTCTGCGTTGGAATGCTTTGATAGTATTTTGGCTGCTGGGTCATATCGCTATACAGGGGCGTTTCTAGGATTTCATCCACAGGCGGGCTGAGCCCTCAAACAGACCATTAGATACAAAGAAACAAATTACCTAAATTGTATTAAGCAAATATACACAAATATACATTAAAGCTACAGAAGCTACTTAGTTAAGAGCAGCGAGTGATTTTCTCTTTTTCTTTCATTACTTGATTAACATTATTAACATAGCTTAAGAGATGCACAGGTCCGTTATATTACAGTTTTTCTCGATTGCTAACACACAATTCATGAAACAATTCACCATTTTCTCACAACTATAAACACAATCTCAAAACTACACACCAACTTGTGCAAACTATAAAACTTCCAGGTCAAAATCAAATACTTCAGTCAAAAACATGTTCTCTTTTGTCAGACTCAAACTTTGGCCTCAGATGACACACAAACCTGCCAAATACACACATTATTTCACTGCCTAGAGAACACTAGTGAGATCAATACAAAACACTGTTACAAAAACCTCCTTTTGGGAAATAGGAATGACTGTTACAGTATGCGGCATAAATAGAGGGGTGCAGATACAGAAAAATTCAGCTATAAACTTTAAGAAACGTTTACTGTCATTACACTACTGTAAAGAGATCTTATAGTAAATGAAAAGCACTACAAGAGAAAAGTTCAAAGACCAAACTACTGAATATACAGTAAACACACATTGGAATATACTGTCAGTTACTTGACAGAAATAAATAAATAATGAATGAATGAATAAATAAATAATTAAATGAATTCATTCATTCATTCAGCATCCTCTTCCAATTTGCATTAATCATGCAGCTGTAAGGTTTTCTGCTTCTTTTGTTTTTACTCGCGATCTTTACAACACGCATTACATTACGTATTTCATGGCACACTCGTTTTATGCGTATTTGGCGCCACCTAGTGTTGTGGGTGTATTATTGACATGTCAAAGTCTAGACCCTGAATATAAGACGACCGCGTTTTTTCAGATGTATTTCCAAGAAAAAAATATCGTCTTATATTCGGGACAATACGGTAGTATTGAAACCTTGTAGATGAGCCTGTAGGGTAACTTCCCTCATGGTCAGTCCATGCAGAAGAACATGGTCAACTACAGTGCTTTGTATTTCATCAGGAACAAATTACCTTTGACCTCATCCCCTTCATTTTTGGTTTCCCCTCATATTCCTCTTTGTCTCCCACTACCAGGATTAATTTTCCAAAACACATAATCAGCTGTGCTGCTGTGCATATCATCCTAAGATTCTGACTGGTGTGTCATCAGTTTTGCTACTGAATGTTCACACATGGATAAATGTACGCTGTTTGAGCAAGCACTACAAGAGAAAAGTTCAAAGACCAAACTACTGAATATACAGTAAACACACATTGGAATATACTGTCAGTTACTTGACAGAAATAAATAAATAATGAATGAATGAATAAATAAATAATTAAATGAATTCATTCATTCATTCAGCATCCTCTTCCAATTTGCATTAAAGTATTGGTATTATCCTTATTTGTTATAGCAGTTTCTTAGTCTTCTGACAAAAGACTCCTCTGCCTCCCCTAGACAGTCATCTCTCAGTTCTGCACAAATACACATGTAAGGACTGCTTGGCTACAAATCAATTCAACAGTAATGAGTTTGAGGGTGTACAACATGTACTACAGTATTTACTGTACATAGAATAATGAAAATTCTCTCATCTGAAGTACTGCTACTATGTACTGTAATTATATTGTATGTGTAAGTACCGTATTGGCCCGAATATAAGACGACCCTGATTATAAGACGACCCCCCCTTTTTCCAGATGTACCTTTTGGAAAAAGGCTTTTTAAAAAAAACAAATATTGTTTTTTCTCAGTAAAACACATTTTGTCTTCAATTATTTTCATATTGCATATTTTTCCTATTTTAATTTTTGTTTTGAAAGTATGGTAAAAACTGGTAAAATGTACCAACAATCACATTTAAAAAATATACACTTTTTGATATACCATTAAAAAAAAAAAAATTTAGGCTATCCATCTAAAAGTAGCCTACCAAAATCTTATTAACAGGAGAAGTTAAATCTTACTGTAGTCTTCAAATCTGGGTACTGACTTAC
>NW_015650692.1:125868-125948 GCF_001515625.1 Sinocyclocheilus rhinocerous | reverse complement strand
TGTAGTCTTCGTAGTCTTCAAATCTGGGTACTGTCTTACGTTTTAAAATCACAAAGGGAGTTTGGTGCCACGTGACAGTC
>NW_015650692.1:119412-125620 GCF_001515625.1 Sinocyclocheilus rhinocerous | reverse complement strand
TCTAGACCCTGTAGACCCTGAATATAAGACGACCGCGTTTTTTCAGATGTATTTCCAAGAAAAAAATATCGCGGGACAATAACTCATCCCCTTCATTTTTATTTTCCCCTCATATTCTTCTTTGTATCCCACTACCAGGATTCATTTTCCAAAACTCATAATCACTTGTGCTCCTGTGCATATCATCCTAAGATTCTGACTGGTGTGTCATCAGTTTTGCTACTGAATGTTCACACATGGATAAATGTACGCTGTTTGAGTTCATTTGTTGATGCTTGAGTTAATTATATTGTGTGTTTGTGTTTTCTGATTAAGAACATGGTTAAACCTGTGCAAAATGATGCCGTTTTTGTGTAGAGTTTTGGCAGATTGGTACGTGTGTGCAAACAGGTGAAATGTGTTAAAGGTTTTGAGAAGTGTGTCTTTGTTTCGAGAACTGTATAAATGGTTTGGAAAATTGGGCCAAATGAATCAGTTATAGTGTGTTAGCAATCGAGAAAAACTAATGCTAAAAAGTAATTCTCATCCGATATTTTCTTAAATATTTATGTTCACTTAAGACTGTTTTTACGTCGATACTCGTCAAGACAGCCATTCAGAGATAATTTTGTGCCAATTTGCTCAAGACGTGAAAAAGAACTCAATTTGGTATTTGCTTGCTGTCTGAGAGATGGCTTCCTTTTGTGCGCGCACAGAGACGATCTATGACAGCGCGTGAGTACAGCATTGAGATCTCTTTCATGCCGTCTTGTGCTTGAAAAGCTTAAAATCACTTAAATGTTTAAACTGACAAGCCAAAAAACACATGAGAATGATAAACTTAGAGGAAGCAGCACTGGCCCGATAGTTCAGACAGTTTTAGTGGGGCTGAAGCCCACCTACAAAGGGTCTAGAACCGCCCCTGTTGCTATTCACCATACAACTATATAATTTACAGAAAAAGAAAGATACAAAAAGAATGATTAGATGGAGATGGATGACATGTATAGCAGTATGCGGTAAGGAACATTCATATCCGGGAGATAAGTCAGTAAATTTGAGTAAAATCACAGGCTTCGCATATCCCGTGCAAATGTGCCACATGAAATTCAGATGTGGGGGGTAATTTCTAAATCACACGAGGTCCCCAGATAATACTAATCCTGTGCAAATAGGGCTTTAGTCAATGTCAGAGATCTTATACTGTGTAAGACTTTAATTACCCTTATGCCCTCAAAGGCTTTCTAGGGTACATGTTTGACTGTGGGCGTGAAACTTGTCAGTCAAGAACTCCGAAATTAAATGGTTTTTGAAATATGCTTTTAGATGAGTGTGTGTGTATGTGTGTGTGTGTGTGTGTGTGTGTGTGTCTGTGCTTGTAGGTGCTTTGTAAAGATGTAATTGGCATTAAACCAGTAGAAGACTGTTCGAAATTAGATTTGGCATCCTCTGTGGGCAAAGACAAGAGAAAAGTTTCAACAGAAAATGAATGACAGAAAAATTGTGCGGGTAGAGGGGTGGAAGGAGAGCTAAGAAAGAAAGAGAGGTGAAACCTGCTGGGTCACTGTAATGTAATAATGAATGTAACAGGCTCCATACAACTCATATGAAAGGTAAAATTCTCTGGTCAGTTTCCCTGCTCTTGCTGACCGGCTCTCGGCTCCTGTGGATTTTAGACATCACTAATTGGCTCAAGGGCATCTGGGTACCTGGATCATGGCTGATCAATACAGTCTAATCATTGAGCTTTGATGATTCCCTGATTAATGTGTGATTGGAAAGAGACCCCTGTTTGTCTGCTCTCATTTATTGATTTTGCTTTCGTTTTCTACACACAGAACAAGGAAAAGTTTTCAGTGTTAGGGTATGAGTGTGCATCTGTGCTAAGAGTAGAATAAGGCTGTCAGTCGATTATAATACTTAATCATAATTTTTCCGGGTATCATCATGCAATGAGCACTGGGTTCTCGAGACACCAACATTTTGCTCCATTCTGTGGCACTCTGTCTAGCTGTTGCTGAATGCAAATCTTCCATAATTAAAATAACAACAGCAAAATTCACTTTATGAATGTGACGTTAGCATGAATAGAGAAACTTTGACCTGTTCTGGCCTACAAAGACAAGTGTTCAAGCATTTACATGTTGTTGTTGTTTTTCCTATTTATTGTATTACTTCAGGGGTGTATTCCAGAGAGCACGGTTAACTTACCGTCAGCTAAACCCTGAACTTTCGGTTGATTAACCTCAAACTTTGCTTACTCGAGGTATGTGGTTCCAAAAACGCACCCGGGAGTAAGTTAATTCAACTCAGAGTATGTTCCTGGTTAAGACTCAAGACATTCTCAACAGAGCGACAAATCGACGAGTCACTATGGAAACGGACGTTAAGAAAAAGCGCGCCATGCTGTTTCTTTCTTCTTCTTTTGTTCAATGGTCGTTTACATGCTTAGTGCATATGCACTAAGCATATGCACTCTTTGCCTCTTTGCATATGCACTAAGCATGTAAACGACCATTGAACAAAAGAAGAAGAAAGAAACAGCATGGCACGCTTTTTCTTAATGTCCGTTTCCATAGTGACTCGTCGATTCGTTTTGTTTAATTGTTGTTAAACGTACCGTCTTAATATGCTTTGGTTAATTTTGCTCAAATTGAAACTACAACATCTCCAAAACCTCCTTTTGGGGATGTCGTCATTTGTAAAAAAAAAACTGTTAGGGGTTGGTTATAGTATTTAAAGCTAGCTTTATATAAATGTAAATGTGCATGTCTGTTTAATAAAGACTCTTCTATTCACAAATGTTTGTCTGGTAAGAGTACTTTATATGATGAGAGAATGACCTCAGCAAGAACTGGCGTAGTTGGTTATGTAATGCAATTATTTTGTACTAATATGTGTCTCAGCAGGCTGATTGCTGCATAAATAATGCAGGCATGCCGAGACTCACAACGCTCTACAGCACACTGCACTGAAGAACATTCCCATGAAATGAAAAATTAAAACATTAAAGCTTTATTAAAGTGTTGCTTTAATTGTAGCTGAAGCGGTTGATGTCCGTGCATGTGGTTAGGCTTTAGAGCCAGTGTGACCAGTAGGGTCCTGAGAGAGCGATTTGGCTGGCTCAGTCATTGCAGTTTCTTAAGCAGCTGCACGGGCTCTGATAACAACACAGCTATTTCATGATTCAGACTCATTGACGACAATGATGACGTGCATTTAATGTTTATTCGGACAGTTTCGGTTCCCCTAATGTAAGTTGTAAGTCTTGTTGATCAGTCAGGCAAGGCACAGCCAAAGTCAAACACACCTAACAGATACAGTAACAAATGTGTCATATACTGGAGGAGTGGTTTAATCTGTGGGAAAACAAATCCTTATAACCAGACCTGTTTGTTTATGAAAGCTACATGTCAGGTGAAAGAAGAGAAATGTCCAACTGTTTGGGGTGTTTTTTTGAAATAAAACAATACTTAATAGACTGAAATATTACAGACATTTTTTTTATTTAAAGCGTAAATTTTTATTTTTTTTTTCAACAGTAATATTATTATTATTATTTGTTTTGCTTTATTTAAAACACTTTTTTTTGACAATTAAAAAGAAAACAGTTTCCACAAAATTATTAAGAAGCACAACTGTTTTCAACTGTAATAATAAGAAGAAGAGTTTCTTGAGAATCAAAACATTAAATTAGAATTATTTCTGAAGGATCATGTGACACTGAAGACTGAAATAATTGCTGCTGAAAAATCAGTTTTGCCATCACAGGGATAAATTAAAACGGTTAAAAAAAATTCACAATAATTATATTTTTATTGTATCTTTGATCAAATAAATGCAGCCTTGGTGTATTAAGAGGATCATTTCAAAAACACTTAAAAATCCTAACAAAATCAAACTGTTGAACGGTAGTGTATGATGCATTGCCAATGATTGTATCTAAAAAATAGATTGTAAACCTAAAATACTCAGTTATGCACTCTGCTGTGTTCGGCTGCAGCTGAATAAAGTCATCTTTGTGAAATTTAATCTGTCATATACTTGTTATGTATTTATTCATCGCCTAATGATGTTACATATCGGCACATAACTCTCTTAATATACTGCAGTCATGCTCACTTTTTTTCAAAAAGAGTAGAGTTCTCACTAAGAGGTGTTGAAGTGGTGGTTTAATGTATTTGCAAAAACAAGACAAATGGTGGAGGGTGTTGTTATTATTTCTCATCATCATTTTCAGCCTGACCTATTCAAAATGCTTTCCGCAACCTGTGTGTCAACACTGTGCTCTATAACTGTATTGTTGTTATATTTACACTCATCTTCATTCTAGCAGTATTTCTCCTGATTTTTTCCTTCATCTCTATTTTTCTCTCATCATTCAACAGGTGTTTCGCAGTGGAGAGGGTATGGGTATTCGTCTGGACAGTGCTTCTGCATTTCAGGGGGCCATCATCTCCCCTCACTATGACTCACTGCTGGTTAAAGTCATAGCCAGTGGCAAAGACCTCCCCACCGCCGCAACCAAAATGCACAGAGCGCTCACTGAGTTCAGAGTTCGTGGTGTTAAGGTAGGTGTAAAACTGAATTGGCTGCTTTAATGGCACTTCTGAGCATCACGTGCAAGGTTGGCTAGTTATCACCTGTTTTAATGCTGTAAAAACATCCATTCAAAGGTAACTGTGTCTGGATGATAATGCTAATGTATAGGCTAGCTTTCTCCAGGAATTATAGACCTCCTTGGTACGGTTGCCATACGTTGAAATGTTGGAAGGGAATTTTCACCCAAATGTTTTGTTTTATCTTATATATTTTGTGTTGAATTTAGTGGTTTATGTTTACCTGTGTCAGCTGAGAACACATTTAGGCTTTGAGGCTCCCTGACTTCTAAAAATGTCTGTCAGACAAGCCCTTTGACAGTGTTGCTGTTTCAAAAATCCACAGAAGCTCAAGGGATCAGAGGTTTCTAAGACATAAAGGCACCTTTTGATAGAGATCTGAGACTGTCTCAACCGACAGTAGTCAAGCGCATACAGATATTATAGTGGAAAGGGTCTTTTTTGAAAGACTGTTGACTAATTATCAGGCCTGAAGGACAGAAAATAAAGTACATGACAATAGGTTTGTCTGTCCTAGGTTACACAACCACAGTCAGTCAAAACTTATTTGATGTGTAGTGTTCAGCTTGAAAAAAGTTTGCACACTCAAACATCAAAGCATCACAAGCGAGATGAGAACAATATAAGCAATTTACTGAATGAAACAAGGCAAACGTTTCGGTCACATGTTGACCATTTTCAATGCCAAGCTAACAGTGTTAGAACTAGAAGCCATCTTAAGTTGAGGAATCACATGATAATTAAAGAGATCACATGATTAATCAGGACACACACAGAGATCCCCCCAAAAAAATATAATAATAAAAAAACCACAATGTGTGTATATGTAGAGCAATGGATAATCTACATCAAATTAGTTCAGCAACAATTGGTCTGAGGTAGTGGTCAATAAAAATTGATAAAGGTTCAGTGAGAGATCCTATACAACTGACGATTGGACGTCCTGGGGGATTTTGAAGTGTCTTGTGTACTTTAGGCAACACATACAAAACAGGCCTCACTGGATATTTGCATGTTAAGAACTGCAGTTCCGTTTCGGTAATCATTTGATTGCTGAAAGCTGATGTAAGGAATCCATCAATTTCTTTCTTAAAGGACTGAGTAGGATCCACATTCAACTTAACATAGAATTCATCATTATTAATTTGGAGTTGCACTTCCTGATCGTAAGATTCCCTGGGTATTAAAACAATGCCACCCCCTTTATCTGCAGGCTTAACCACAACTTTGTTCATTTTCTATCCTTCTAATAGAGCTCCTGTGCTCGTTGATACGGGTCTTTAATTGACGATTAGTCTTGCCAATATATTGTAGACCACATGGGCATTAAGTAAGATAAATAACAAAAGATGATGAACAAGTGATAGTCTCTCTAATTTTGAATGTTTTCTGAGTGGTGGTGCTAGTGAAAGAATCCGTTTTAATCGCATTTTCACAAGCTGAACAAATCCTGCATAGGAAGAAGCCAGTGGAATGATCCAAAGTCACATATTTGTTCTCCTTAATGAAGGTATCAGAACTGACTAGATGATCTCTTATGTTACGTCCCCTATAATATGAAAAAAGGGGAGGCTCCTTGAAGATTCTATATCCAATATCATCAGCTCTCA
>NW_015650692.1:108785-117773 GCF_001515625.1 Sinocyclocheilus rhinocerous | reverse complement strand
GCGATCTGAGGGAATCACCGACACGTCGCCGACGCCCGCAAAATATTTGGCATGCAAAATATCTGGAGCTGTCGGCGATTCACAATCATGCTGTGTCAGAGAAGCAGCCAGAGACTCACCGCGCCTTCAAAAAAATCCAACTGAAGTGCGTGGACCAAAAAAGGTTACCCAAAGATGAAGAGCTTGAAAAGAGTCCGCACATTCAAACATTAAAGCATCACAAGCGAGATGAGAACGATATATGCAATTTACTGAATAAAACAAGGCAAACGTTTCGGTCACATGTTGACCATTTTCAATGCCAAGCTAACAGTGTTAGAACTAGAAGCCATCTTAATTTAAGGAATCACATGATAATTAAAGAGATCACATGATCAATCAGGACACACACAGAGAGAAAAAAAAAAAAAGGCCACAATGTGTGTATATGTAGAGCAATGGATAATTTACATCAAATTAGAGAACAATGGTTGTCTGTTGGAGTTAACAAAAGTACTGTTCATAAAAAACAAGACAATTGAAGTTCTTCATTTAATCCCTTCGGATATACACAGTCCATATAATAGATCCACTTAGCTTCACATTGTAACAGTCTTTTGTTAGAATCACCACCTCTTCTTGAACTGATCAATCTCTGAATACCTGTAAATCTCATATCACTAAGTTTATGGTCAGCATCCACAAAATGTCTGGCTACAGGAGAATGAATGTCCATCCTTCTAATAGAGCTCCTGTGCTCGTTGATACGGGTCTTTAATTGACGATTAGTCTTGCCAATATACTGTAGACCACATGGGCATGAAATAAGATAAATAACAAAAGACGATGAACAAGTGATAGTCTCTCTAATTTTGAATGTTTTCTGAGTGGTGGTGCTAGTGAAAGAATCCGTTTTAATTGCATTTTCACAAGCTGAACAAATCCTGCATGGGAAGAAGCCAGTGGAATGATCCAAAGTCACATATTTGTTCTCCTTAATGAAGGTATCCGAACTGACTAAATTATCTCTTATGTTACGTCCCCTATAATATGAAAAAAGGGGAGGCTCCTTGAAGATTCTGTATCCGATATCATCAGCTCTCAGAACATGCCAGTGTTTATTGATGATAGACTTTAATGTCTGACTATGAACAGTGAAAGTTGTACAACACATATAAGGAGGTCTTTGAGATGTCTTGGATTTTGATTTAACTGGTGTAGATTTTACCTTTTCAATTGCTTGCTTAAGCCATTTATCAGGATATCCTCTAAGAAGAAACTGTTCGTACATCTTATCGCATTCCACCTCAAAATCATCAGTGTTTGTGCAAATCCTCTTGATTCGAAGAAATTGACTGTAAGGGAGACCTTTCTTCAGAGGAATGTGATGGAAGCTTTTGGCATGAAGAATACTATTCCGATCCGTAGGTTTTCTATACAGAGTTGTAAATAAAGTATGGTCATCAACACAAACATAAGTATCCAAGAAACTGATCTTGTTCAAACTTGTTTCCATATTAAATTTGATTGTTGGAATAAGGTTGTTTAAAAGATCAACAAAACGGTCCAAATCATCATCATCTCCTGTCCAAATTAGAAAAATGTCATCAATGTAACGTTTATAAAAAATAAGATAAGGCAAAAAAGGATTATTTTTGTAGATGTATTCCTGCTCCAAAAATGACATGAAACAGCATGCATAATCTGGTGCAAAAGTCGCTCCCATTGCTGTGCCATTCTTCTGTAGATAGAACTCTTTATTGTATAAAAAATAGTTCTTAGTCAATACAAGTTCTGCCATATCAACAAGAAGTTGTGTGGAAGGTGTAAGGTCACTTCTTAAATCCAAAAAATGTCTCATTGCGGCAAGACCCACAGAATGTGGAATATTAGTATACAAACTGACTACATCCAGAGTCACTAATTTTGTTTCTGTCCACCTTCACTGATTTAAGCTGATCAATAAAGTCGCTTGTGTCTCTCAAATATGAAGGCTGTTCAGCAACAATTGGTCTGAGGTAGTGGTCAATAAAAATTGATAAAGGTTCAGTGAGAGATCCTATACAACTGACGATTGGACGTCCTGGGGGATTTTGAAGTGTCTTGTGTACTTTAGGCAACACATACAAAACAGGCCTCACTGGATATTTGCATGTTAAGAACTGCAGTTCCGTTTCTGTAATCATTTGATTGCTGAGAGCTGATGTAAGGAATCCATCAATTTCTTTCTTAAAGGATTGAGTAGGATCCACATTCAACTTAACATAGAATTCATCATTATTAATTTGGAGTTGCACTTCCTGATCGTAAGATTCCCTGGGTATTAAAACAATGCCACCCCCTTTATCTGCAGGCTTAACCACAACTTTGTTCATTTTCTGCAGAGAATGGAGAGCTTGTAGTTCACCCTGGGTGCAGTTGGACACCAGTGGTCTTCTTTGGTGTGTTCAGCCATGTGGAACGAGATTTGGGCGTCTTTAAGTTGCTGTCAGTGTGTTGATATTATTTAAAACAAGGGCTTGGTGACTCAGATCATTTATTAGTCACTGTTAATGTTGTTGTTATTGCAGTCATGCCTGTTTAACACATGCCCCAAAGCATTTTGCGTGATAGCCTAAACTCTCAGTCGGCTGTCTATTAAGTGCTCATCATCATGTCATTCGGGCTTCTTTGGATGTTTCCTTAGACACCGTTTGTACAATTGTATGTAATCAGTTTGTATTTGTGTTTGTATTTTATGTATATTTTTTATTTATTTATTAATTTCTTTATTTTTTTACGTGGCTGACTCAGTGGTACTGGTCTTTTGGTGCCCAAAATGGCCATATTTCAGATCCCCATAAGTCCCTTTTGTCATAAAAAATTTGACACTACTCATACCGTACTGGCAGAGCAAAGCTAGTTTCATCAGCCAATTAGACGCCATCCAATTAGCCAGAATGAATTATTCTGCCTGCAGTATTTCACCAGTGGAATCTATCCTAACACTCGAGATGTCTGAACACCAGATCACACTGACCTGAAAACTGTTGGAACAAATGTAGTGTGTGCGCATGAAGTGGAGAGTGAATGGACATAAGAAGGAGAAGTGAAAGGGGTGGGGGGTGCATGAGGTGGCAGAACAGGCAAAAGAGCAACACAGTGGGAGAGATGGTAACTGTAAATGACGTGTGAGTTGGTAGTGCCCATAGCAACTGTCAACAACAAGCATGTCTTTTTAAGAAGAGGCACTGGTTGCAGTGTTTTTCGCATTTGGAAAAGAAAGAGAAAGACCTGTTGATTGCCAATGCTGAAAACCACCTCCACGCAATGCAGCAAGCCCAGAGCTTTAACGGTCACTGCACACTGCTCAAAAAAAAAAAAAAAAAAAAAAAAAAGATTTATTTTTATTTTGCAGAGTTTTGAAATATATATATATACTGTAGGTTATCCCATTATTCATTAAGTATGCCGAATGAGTGGCAATAGCATGCAAATTTATTCTAAATTATTTGACGTTAGTTTGTGATATCTAAGGAACAGTGCACTTTTTTTGAATATTTATAGAACATATAACATATAGTATAGTATAGAATAATTAGTGTTACTGAAAAAAATTTAAAAGTTAAATGGATAGTTAATCAAAACAATAAAAATCGGTAACACTTTATTTCGATAGTCCACTTTAGACATTCTACTAATAATAAGTAACTTTGCAACACATGTCAACTAGCAGTCATTATAATAATAATAATAATTCATTACATTTATATAGCGCTTTTCTAGGCACTCAAAGCGCTTTTACATTGTCAGGGGGTATCTCCTCATCCACCACCAGTGTGCAGCATCCACCTGGATGATGCGACGGCAGCCATAGTGCGCCAGAACGCCCACCACACACCAGCTTACTGGTGGAGAGGAGACGGAGTGGAGAGGAGTGATGAAGCCAATCAGTAGATATGGGGAATGTTAGGAGGCCATGATGATCAGAGGCCAATGGACAAATTTGGCCAGGATGCCGAGGTCACACCTCGACTCTTTTCGAAAGACATCCTGGGATTTTTAATGACCACATATATATATATATATATATATATATACACACATATTTCTTTGTTTGTTTTTATTGAAGGTATTTTGAAAGAAGATATTATAAAGAATGTTGGTAACTAGTTTTGATAATCATTGAGTTCAATTGCTTGGACAAAAAAGCACTGAGACATTTCTCAAAATATATTTTATATTCCAGAGATAAAAAAAGAAAGTCTTGAGTAAATGATGACAGAATTTTCATTTATGGGTGAACTGTCAATTTAAAGAAGCAGTTGCATGAAATAAAGATACAATTACGTTAAATAAAGTAGCAATTGCTAGAAATTAACTCACAATTACTTTTTTTTCCCCTCTGAGGTGGACGTGGGCTTCCATAGTTGGCAGCATCAAATGGAAATGCAAAAAAAAACAAAAAACCTTAACCCTTTTTCTGTATAAATGAAAATTGCTGAAGTCTTTTTTAGATGTACCCACAAAAGTGCAAATTTGAAAGAAAAAAAAAATGTGTCTCTTCTCTGGGAGAGGAGATATGGAGAGCATGAAAATGGCAGCATGTGAAAGACTGAGGAAAAGAGAAGGGATTTGCTGAAGTAGCAGTCTTATATACTTGAGAAGGTTTCTGTGCTGAAGCCACATCTGTCTGTGCCATTTCTCGCTTTGAGCCATTTCTTACTTGGTTTTGATGTGACTTGTTTGTTTGCAGGCGTATTTTCAGAGATGCAGCTATGGTTGAAACATGATTGCAAGGACAACGGGATGAGTGCAGGAAAGAAAGAAAGAGGAATAGCAAGATAAAGGGAAAGAGAAGGGAAGCTTTTGGTGAAGTGAATCTTTGAAGAGAGGCCATTCAGGAAGCATTAAATCAAAGCCAGATGGTCTTCTGGTATGCCTCACACCTCAGTCTCAATCTCAGTTTTTACTTTTTCGTGCTTGTTCTATTCTTCCTGGCATGTTTTCCACCTTTGCATCTAATCATCTCTTTCATCCATCATCTGCCTTTCACTGCTATCTGGAGACACTTTATGAACAGATGACCGAATTCAGTGAACTTTGGCGATAGAATAAGATCAGACTGCAGTTTATAACAATAACACAGGCTCATGGAAAGTTAGGCAGCCTTATCTGTGCTTGAAGTGCTTATCTGTGCCAAGAGAAATGAACTGTAGAATAACACTCACATGAAATAGATCAGTAGGATCACTTGAGCTTAAAGGGTTAGTTTCCCCAGAAATGAAAATTCTGTCATTATTTCCCTGTGTGTGAGAGACGAGCAGAGCAACAGCAATCCCCCCTCCCGCTTAAAGTGCTCTATAATCACTCTATTCCAGCTCCACTTCAGGTTACCACATACCGCTCATATTTTACCGCTCTGCTACAGGCTAAACCATGTCTACTCCGGAGTGCTTACGTGGTCATTTACTCACCCTCATGTTATTTCAGGCCATTGTGACTTACATTCTTCAATGGAACTCAAAAGGAGAAAGTTTGAAGAATTTTCATGTTGCACTTTTCAAATACAACACAAAATTGGTAAAGAAAAAGGGCTGTCAAGCTAACAAAAAATGACAGCACTCATGCAAGGAACAACAATGAATTATACATTATTATATTATATGAATTACACATTGCATTATAATAATAATTATTATTTTTAATATGACTAAAAGTACAATAATAGTAGTCTTTGTCTTATAATCCAAGTCTTCTGATGCCATAGTATTCAAAGTAGCATTCAAATCTTGTAAATCACGTACATTCATGCTATGTGAAATATTACTTGGAATATACTTCAGAATTTTGTGATCATGGAAGAACAAAAAATTATTATTTTTTTTTTTACTAATCCTGCTTGGTAATTGATTGGTTCATTAACTAAGTACCATTATTCAATGACTTCTTGACATGTTCAGTTCAACTCTCATTCACTGCTGAAAAAAAAAACATTCTGTCATGAAAACATAAGTTAGTTTTAAATGAAGCAATCATTACTTGGAAATCTGTCTCTGCCTCTCATCTTCATTTCCATCAGTCTTTGTAGTATTGGACTTGATCTTCAGCTGATGCTTCGTGCATTTAATTGGCTTATGTGCTGCATTCATTTAATTGGCTCCTAAGTAAAGTTGCATATACAATTGTTTGTGTGTGGTTGGAGTGCTGTGATTTATGTGTGTGTGTTGTGTATAGAAGACTTTGAAATTAATCATTAATGAGAATTGTTGCAGTCACAGAAAGATCAGACAGAAAAATCATTAAAGAATGCATGTATCATTCATATCAAAAGAGCCGAGATCTCAGCAGAGAAAGAGAGCAGGGAGAAAAGTGGGAGGAAGAGGGAAATTGAG
The DNA here is from genome assembly GCF_001515625.1 of Sinocyclocheilus rhinocerous. Classification (NCBI taxonomy): domain Eukaryota; kingdom Metazoa; phylum Chordata; class Actinopteri; order Cypriniformes; family Cyprinidae; genus Sinocyclocheilus; species Sinocyclocheilus rhinocerous. The sequence continues at coordinate 111,420 of NW_015650692.1, read as the reverse complement.
AGATGAGAGTAGGAGGAACAGGCACAATAAGATGGAAAAAGCCTTTGGAGAGAAATAGAAAGGGAGAGATTTGTTTTAGGGAAGGTACAGTCACATTGAGAGTATGAGTAATGGTCTTACACACTGAACAGCTGTTTCCTAAAGAATCACATCAGAAGTATACAGCCTGAATCGCACATACTGCACGCTCACACGAATCGAAGCTGAAGTGTGTCATTGTTCTTCTATTCCAGCTTAATATGCAGAGACAACTGTAAGTAAGCCATTTATAGGCTGATTCCTCTGAAAAAAAAGAAACTCTATCAAACCTTTGCTCTGTTTGATAAACCAATGGCGCACAGTACTTGTTTGGTGGCAGTAGTTGTGCAGAAATGACAGACAAACATCCACATCCATTTCACAAAAAAAATTTAAGTAACACTTATAACTGAATAACTGTCATTATTTACCCTCCTCCTCCAAACTTGTGTGACTTTCTTTCTTTCTCTTACACACACACACACACACACACACACAAATATTCTGAAGAGTTTTGGTAACAGGTTTAGTGACCATTGACTTCAATTGTAAGAATCACTGGGACATTTTGCAAAATATTTTTTTAGTGTACCACAGAAAAATGAAAGTCAGACAGCACATTCTTTTTTGTATGAACTATCCCTTGAAGACAACACCATTGCTATGAAATTGAGTTAAAATTAATCAGTAAGTACATGATTGCTAAAGGTAATGTTCGCTTTTAAGCAATGTGTGTGTGTGTGTGTGTGTGTGTGTGTGTGTGTGTGTTTGCTTACCTAGTTACGTGCTTATAAGCTGAACACCTTCCAGTAAAACGCTCTGTCACACACATGTACACATATATGCACATGTTGAAGAGGAGTAAACGGAGCTTTGAAGCTTAATGGGGATTTTGCGGTTGGGAATAGCTGTGACCGCCTTTGAAAGCAGCAACAAAAAGTCAAGATTGAGAGAGAGGACTGAGTGGGTAGATGGATAAGGATGAGTGGAAATCCAAAAAGAGGGATAAAAAAAAATGTTTTTTGTAGGTTTGAGCTTTTATGCTGTGATCTGAGGGGTTTCGCTGTACTGGGCTGGATGAGTATATAAGGGGGAATCTGGACAGCGGTGGCGTTTCAAACATCCAACATCAAAGAGTGTCGGCATCTATTCCTGCGATACTTGACACACAAACTCATACGCAAGCCAAAGCGTTATGCATATGGATAGGGCCTTGAATCATTGGCTCACTGCATGCTATTTTGTTTATTACATGGCTTCCTACCAAAAACGTATATATATATAAATAAACATTAAATATTTAAGGAGTCCACTGAAGCACCGAGGGTGATGGAAAGTATTTTATTTGTTTATATTTTCATATCATTGTTCATGTTTGTCTTCCCTAAAAGTGTGTCAGATACACCAGACTTTGGTAGGATGTTCTCCTGGGTAATCAAAATTCTTTGTCATCTGAATACTTGAGTTTTCCCGAATCTGTTGGCTATGTGGTTTTCCATTTCTGTCTTTAAACATCGTGGCAGGCCTTTTGTCCAATTTCATGCAAATATTATCTCATGACAAAAAGTTTGCAAATGAATTTTGATTTGTCTTCTGACAGCATATGATTGAAGTAGCTTTCAAATCTTGTGATCACGTACATTCATATATGCTGCATTTATATATTATTTGGAATGTACTTTTATACTACTTCATTGATTACTGTATGTTTTAATTGAATGGAAACAGCACATTCTTCCAAATGTGTGCTTAGTGCACTGAATATATATGGCAAATATTAAAAAAACTGGATTGGGTTGGAAGTTAACTTTGCTCTTAACCCTGAGTGTGTCTGAATCTAGAGGTCTTGTCCTTGCTGGGAGCTTGTTTGCCTGCTTTATGTTTCATGAGTAGCACTTGCCTCAGGTGTCAAACTTAAAGGCACACATGTTTAGACTCCAATGGCTTATTTGGTCTTTCTCTTTAAAAAAAAATCCCACCAAAATGTTCTTAAGACCCACATTGTAGTGCTGCCAAAAACATGCAGGTACCAGGTTTCCTTTCTAAACCCTGAACCAAAATCAGGTTTGTTTTTCATCCTTTCATCGCATGCGATTGAGCCAGAAAAACATTAGTGAAGAGCTAACTTTTCAGTGTTTGTTGTGGTGTTTTAATTTTTAATGAGGCTTAAGATTGTATGACTGGGAGGTTAAAGGGTAGCCCAGACTGAGGTAGTCCAGTGTTCCACTGCCAAATAAAAGAGCTGTTTTCAGCCAAAGGTCTCAGGACAGTAGGAAGGTAGTAGGAAGGTAGGCAGAAAGAAAAACAATGGAGAGGGAACCAAAGGTGAGGGTGAGAAAGAGAGATAGCAGTTTTAATGATCTTCCTTTTATATCTACACCTCAATTATACTCTCTACTGCAACCGGAGACACAGACAAGGCGTAGGAGATCATTACACTGCCCGGCCTTAAAGGTCAACCTCCCACAAAAAAGCACACAAAACCCCTTGTAATCTCCTCTCATCCTCCAAGGCTTCTGTTTCCTGTGGCTTTAGAAAGAAGAAGATGGAGCCCACATAGAATGCATAATGATTATTTTCATTATTCATTAAAAAAAAAAAAAAAAAACTTCATGGC
>NW_015650692.1:106560-108724 GCF_001515625.1 Sinocyclocheilus rhinocerous | reverse complement strand
AAAACTTCATGGCCTTACACAAAAAAAAAAAAATGTAGACAAATTATCACTTAGAGAAATGATAAAATACTCTATAATAAAAAAAAACCTGAGGTGTCAGAAAGGTGGCTAGATAAAGTATAACGGTGGACACACACATTACTCCAAGCTCAGTCATTACAGATAATTAATACTAAATTCTGAAACGGATAGATACTCATCAGCTGCATTACAGCCGGGATAGAGAGGCACTCCAGTATAAACCATCTGAGCTGTTTTTCCAGAACACGACTTCCTGCGAAACTCACATCTGAGAATGGCAGAACTCCCTTGACTGTGTGCACAGGCATAGCAACACTCTTCTGTAGAAATGGAGCATAATTGATCATTTCATATTCAGCACCCCAAGCATCACTTCATAAAAGAGAGATGTGGTGAAGTTAGCCACACATCTACAGATGTGAAGAATGAACCAAGCATAGTTCCTACTGCCGCTGCAGACACAGACAAGATTTAGAGGGTGAATGGTCATGCTCTGTATGCACTCCCTTTTCTGTCCTTAAGGAAAATTGTATCAGTACATTTAAAACAGACTGAAATTATTCTCAAGTAGATAATGTGGCTTTAGTTGTGTATTTATGATGAACTCTATCTATAAATATTGAAATGTTAGTATTTACTTCCACGCAGTTTTGCCACATTCCATCATTTACAGTATTCCATACAGTAAATGCATTACGGTTCAAAAGTGTGGGTTGGTAAATTTTTTGAAATGTTTTTGAAAGAAGTTTCTTATGTTCACCAAGGCTGCATTTATTTGATCAAAAATACAGTAAAAACAGTATTATTGTGAAATATTATTACAATTTTAAATAACTGCTTTAAATTTTTATGTATTTTATAATGTTTTTTTTTCAGCAGCCATTTGCTTAAGTCTTTAGTGTCACATGATCCTTCAGAAATCATTGTAATGTTGATTTGGTGCTCAAGAGACATTTCTTATTATCAATGTTGAAAACCATTGTTGTGGATACCATCAGGGCTGCCCTTAGGGGGGGGTGCAACTGGTGCGGCATTTTATGTGAAATAGAATTGTTTGTAACATTGTAAAAGTCTTTACTGTAACATGGATACAATAAATTGATTGAAAGTAAAGACTTTTACAATATTACAAACAATTCTATTTCAAATCAATGTTGTTCTTTTAATTCATAAAAAAGTAACTTTTAATTAGGGCTGCACGATAAATCGAATGCGATATTTAACGCGCATCTTGTCAGAAAGCCGGTTCTGTAATCAGCCGTAAATCTCCATCACGTCCGTGCTTTCACATTGAGCAGCATTAACTACACAGAGCCGTTGTTCACAGACGAGCTGCGCAAAAAATCGCGCGAATATGAACGTGGTTTTGCGCAGCTCGTCTGTGAACAACAGCTCTGTGTAGTTAATGCTGCTCGATGTGAAAGCACGCACGTGATGGAGATTTACCGCTGATTACAGAATGGCTTTACTGACAAGATGCGCGTTAAATATCGCATGCGATTTATCGTGCAGCCCTACTTTTAATCAATTTATTGCATCTTTACTCAAGTATATATATATATATAAATTTACTGACCCCAAACCATTTTGGTATTCTTGTTCAGACTGTATTGAAGAATGAATCAACTCAATTCAAAATAAATATATTTTTTTTATTTTCACTGTACACCTAGCCAGAGACAGATGATAGAAAGTAGCAAATAGATGATGACAAAGTCATTCTGTCACAACATATGTAATGTACGTTTGTAAATAATTAATCCTGTGGCTTTCCAGATGCATGGGAAGGGGTTTGGAAAAGCAATGAGTAATGTTGTTTTGCATGCACACTAACATTTGTACATGATTCCAGATTTCTAGACAACCCACACATCTATCCTGTGTTGTGCTGTTCGGTGGGCTGAACATGTAGGAGAGGTTACTCTGAGGATGTGCTGAAAACTGAAAATGTTGATTGAGGAAAAAACAGAGACTCTGTGTATCTTCAATGATTGTTGGTGCTTCTGTTTTGCTATGGTTGATGAAACTGATTGCGTTTGATGTCACAGTAATTAAAGGTACAATAGGAGAGCTTGGAAAATGCTAACTTTAGCCCGATAGCACTGAAAGCGAACGTCCCACCCTCCCTGCAATCGCCGTCCAT
>NW_015650692.1:105502-106528 GCF_001515625.1 Sinocyclocheilus rhinocerous | reverse complement strand
CAACTTTTACTTTTACTCCACTACATTTCCTAATTAAAATGTATACTTTTACTCCGATACATTTCCCCGAAGCATATTCGTTACTTACTACAAAATAGTCAGAAGTCAGATGAACACGGACTGCAGGAAAGCAGGTTTGACGAATCAGTGGTCTGGCACTTTTAAGTTAGACTCCTAAAAACACCTTTGCTCATTTGCAAACAAGTGTGCGCACAGTCCCCTGTCGAGTCTGGGGTGTGCGATACAGCATCGTCTGCGATAATATGGTAAGTGTTGTTGTAATGATATGCGTTCTGACATTATCAAGTAGGCTATATCACCAGATCACACACAGAGTGCACGCAAAGTACTACAATACCAGGAAGGAAGATCGGGTTGTTGATGTTTGTCTGCCATTCTCGCTTTGTCTGCACAGCGTGCGTGAACGAGCGGCGGGCGTATCCTGTCTGCGCGAACCGGGTGCGCAGAGGTATGCTAACACATACATTGACAGGCAGGTAGGAAAGCATATTAAAACGCTCGGACCGAGCGGACGAACATTTCTTGATCCTACGCCTTCCACAGAATATATAAATATAGTGGTGTAATGTATCGAAGTAATAATACTTCGTTATGGTACTTAAGTATATTTTGGGAGTATCTGTACTTTACTTGAGTTGTTATATTTCAGCCAACTTTTACTCCACTACATTTCCTAATTAAAATGTATACTTTTACTCCGATACATTTCCCCGAAGCATATTCGTTACTTACTACAAAATAGTCAGAAGTCAGAAGAACACGGACTGCAGGAAAGCAGGTTTGATGAATCAGTGGTCTGGTGTTTGCAAGATGTGCAAATAAGTGCGCGCACCACCGAATGAATCGGTTGAATCTCAATGACTCACTCATTAACAGTCACCACAGTCACCTACTGGTGGTTTTAATTTCACATTTCGACTATTTTTTTTTTTCATATTTTAAATTATTTCAAATATCAGTATTTAATGTTTTAAGTTAAAAACAAAACATTAGGCCTATTTATGC